>NW_028326610.1:0-39513 GCF_027475165.1 Benincasa hispida
AAATATCCTTTCTACTAAGTTACAACTATGAACTTGTAATGTATTTAAGGAAACGAGTGATTTTACCATACGTGAAGGAAACACGTATGTTAATTTATGGCACTCATTAATATAAATCTTATGGAGTTTGCAATAAGAATGTGTAATTAGGCCATTATTGTGCCACAACGTCTTCACATTGTTTTCTCTTTTAATGTCCAAAACCGTCGATTTAGGAAATGAAACCTGCAATTTTATATCCTAATATGGTTAAAAAGAGGAGTAGAAAGAAATTAACTAAATTTCTTTAACGATATAATTTCTTTGATTTATTTAAATCTTCTTATGCAAACTCAAAGAAGTATATATCTAGAAAATGGAAAATCATAGTTCAAATAATTAATTCTAAGTTGTAACCACATCATTTGTTGGTTTACCTGAAAAATCAAAAGAGTGATATCCCTAATCCCACCTGGCATATCAAGTACTCGTCTTCGTCTGTGTCTTTGAACTCGTCCTCATCTATGTCTGTGTCTTCAAACTTGCTCGTCTTCATCCTCATCTTTGTCCACATCTTTGTCTTCACTAAAGTAAATTTTTTTTTTTTTTTCGAACTATTGTTAATGAAAATTTTTAGTTCCTTCAAACGAGGATAACTTATATTATTTCCACCTAGATTGTACATAATCTTGTACATCCAGTTGTTCACATTTTTGCAATAGTATATGTGGTATCTCACCAATTGAATCAATGCGTGACTTTAAATCAAGAATCAAGATTCTTGCCCATCTCTTATTCTTCATGGCGTACCCGGCACCAACCTGAATACAAAATTCTTCTAAATTTTGCACTCTTTCTATGCTTAACTCATTTGACAGAAGGTCAATATTCGGAATTGTTATGTTAAAATATAAGAGACGTGTATGACAATTCAATTCCGAAAGTTCGGCATTCTTAATCAATTTCTTTTTGTACTTTACCTTCTCTCCCCATCTTTTGAAGTCCGTTTTCTATTGAATCATAACTGAATTGAAGACAAGAATACAATTGGTCACTAACTCCTGCAGTATTCACTACAACTGGATTTTTCAATTTCTTGAGAGCATCCTTCCATATCTCTACTCTTTTTTCCTTCAATGCTTTTGCCATAATTTTAAGTGCAATCGGTAATCCTCCACATTCATTAACTATATCCTTTGCTATTTGTTGTATATATCCATCTTCAACACACTCACCAACTATTGCGATGAAAAACTTCCAAGACTCTTTTTTAGTTAGAGAATTCAGCTCGAACAACTTTTCTATATTCATTTGATTTGTTAATGTATGTCGAGAACGACTTGTCATAAGTATCTTACACCCTTCCGTCCTTGATTCTGAACGACAAGGAATTCCAAACTCTTTTTCAAAACATTTCAAACTCTTTTCAAGACATAATTTTTTCAAGATCATAATCCTTCCACAAATCATCAAACATAAACAAGATATTCTCTTTCCTCTCAGTAATATGAGTCTGTAGGAGAGATGCTGTTATCTTCCCACATTGCATATTTAATGCACCTCTAATTTCTTCTTGAATGTCGATTACATTCTTAGATTGACCCACTTCCACCTGAATCACTCGATCAAACAGATTGCTTTCCAACACTAACTTCTTAACTTCATTCAACAACGAAGTTTTCCCAACACCTGCCATACCACATACTCCAAGTTTGTTCACATTAGGATTTGCAAGTGCATCTTTAATGTTTTCAACCAGTAAAGTTCTTGACTCAATAATTTGATAATCTGTAGGGATGGTAGGACAATTAATATCTGAAGAAGGTACAGGATAATCAATATTATCTTTATTAAACTGTCTTCCTTCATTTATGAGTTCAGCAATATCTTCCACCATCTTCTTTGCTTTTCTAGATAATTGATGTCGTTTGACAAAATTAAAGCACGAGGGATTAAGTTCTTCATTTTGTTTTGTCATGTCCGAAACTTCCTTCACATTATCCAACCACTTCGTAACTTCATTGAAAATTGCATTCCCTTTGCCTTTATCTTGACTAACCAAAATTTGCACGGTATCTTTAGTAGTCTCGAGAGTTCTATGTTTCTCTTGAAGTTTCTTGATATTTCCATTGTAACGAAAGAGGTAACCTAGTTGATGCAAAATGGGTCCAATTGTATACTCCACTACCACCCCGACTACAGCATCCATTTTTTGTTATGTTTCTTTTCTCCCGTCAAAATTCTTTCTTGTCCCAAAATGATCTAAAGAGTTAAGAACGAAAAATTATTATCCATGCTAACAAGAATGGATTAAATGAGCAAACTATACAAACTATGTAAATCAAGAGAGGAGAAAACTTGATCTGATAAAACATTTATATATGTGTCCAATTTTTAGAATTTAGAGAACAAAATGGAAAATAAACTTAAATTCTTAATTTTATATATGCAATTTTATTAATTTTAAAAGACCAAAGAGAGCAGCAACTTCCTTCTTCACTTCCATCATGTAACTCTATAATTCTACTAGACATGATACTTCTTTTTACTATAAGGTATTAGTTAAAATGTGTTTCATCTCAAAATCAATTGATAAGAAAAGGAGTAGCTCACATATTTTATAAACATTGTTAGGTTTTTTAATTTTTCCAATGTGAGATTCTCAACATTTCTCATGATAACGGTTTTTTAAATTTTTGAAAAATCTAAAATTTCTAAAATTTATATATATTTATAAACATATGTGTAAATATTGAGAAAAAGGAATCTAGTCTCATTTATATAATTTGACCAAATCTGTCAAGTATTTTTGGGATAATGTACCAAACAAAAACATTAAGTGTAACTAAATTTCATAAGCTTAATTTTGAATTAGACAAACAAAATACTCAAGACATGTTTAGTAACATTTTTTTTTTGTTTATTTGATATTTTTTTTCTTATTTTTCTTTTACAGAAAACAAAAAAGCAAAGATATAACCTATATATCTGCCTTCGGTTTTTTAGTTTGAGAAATATGTGAACGAAAAAAATACTTGACAACGGGGAAACAGAAGCTCTAGAACTTTTGTAGAGAAAGAAGCCCCAAGTTGAGCTGAGTAGAATGGACTATTATAGTCCACTAAGTTTTTGATAGCGTACATGTCTCTTATTAGTATACTTTTGAACAATTATTTTAACCTACAATTAGCTCAAGTGAAGACTAAAGTGAACGAAGGAAGAACAAGATGTTACTTTTACAACAAAAGGTAGACAAAGCTCTTGATGATGGTGTGGACTTATCAATGACACTAAAACTAGAGGAAATTGTTGATGTCGTGTTAAGGCAAATATGACATTATCATGAAAGGCAAGAACTAATCGCACATATACAAAGAGTGATTCTCAAATGGAGATTGAAGATAATTTACCTTCTCAAGTAGATGATTGACAGTCACGTCAACTTAAACAAATTTAAGATCCATTTAATAAATTCAAAGTAGAGTGAAAAGTGGAAGTAGCCAATGAAAGATCAAACTGGGGATTTGGTTGATATAAACCTAGGAAGTGAAAGCTTATAGGCTGCAAGTGGATATATAAGTTTAAGCAAAACCATAAGACGCAAAGTTATCAAGGTAAAAGTAAAAATTGTGGCTAAGGGATACAATCAGAAAGATGGAGTTGATTATGATGAAATATTTTTACACATATATATCCATCAGAATTTTATTATCTTTTGATTATAGGAACATGGAGTTTGACCAAATAGATGCGAAAACAACATTTCCTCATGGAGAGATCTTAGTGAGATCATTTAAATGTAACAATCTCCTTAACAAGTAAATCAAAAGAGAATAAGGTAGGTTTCCTTAAAAAGTCTTTTATATGGCTTGAAATAAGCACTTGGGCTATGGGCTACCTCAAATTTGATGTTCCAATCTTGCCCTGTGGTTTTAATATAATTGAATTAGACTATTGGATATATTATAGACATATCTATGAAGGGTATTGTATTTACCTTTTGCTTAGAATATTGTAGGTATTAATACTCATGAGAAACATAAATTGAAAGGTATTTTTGAAATGAAAGATTTAGGATCTTTGCTAAGTAATCCCTTGGGATTGAGATGGTAAGAGATAGAAAGCTAGGTACTATAAAGCTTAGTTAAGAATCACACCATTAGCAAATCATTTCAAATTATCCTTAAGTTGCACATCTCAAACAGAAGAAGAAACTGAATGATATATGGATGATGTTCCATATGCTAGTGTTGTGGGTAGTTAATGTACCTTATTGTGAGTGGAATAATACGTGTTGAGCAATGAAAATATTTTTTTTACAAGTTGAAAAAATTAAACATGTAACAAAACTTTTTTAAAAAAATGTGGTTCTTCATCAAATACTGCATCTCGACTCAGGATTGTCTTTTCCATACCCAGATTGTAAAGCTTGTAGCCTATGATATTTGAGTTATAACCAATGAAGATGTATTTCCACTTTTATCATCCAACTTGCTTTTCTTTTCATCTGGTATATGCACATGAGAAATGCTTCCAAAGACTCTGAGATGGAGAATCCCAGGTTTCCTTCCACTTCATGCTTTTTGTGGCGTTTTTATAGATACACTTCTTGTTAGAGATCGCTTGGGTAGGTAGACTACACATACTACTACTTTTGCCCAAAACTCCTTTGGTTTTTTCTTTCTTTTAAGAATACTTCTTGTCATATTCAAAATTGTTATATTCTTCCTTTCTGCTACTCCATTTTGTTGAGAGGATCTCAAAACTATTAAAGGTCGATGAATTCCAAGATCATTACAATACTTTTGGAATTCATTTGATGTGAATTCTCCTCCATGATCAGATCTCTCATGGCCTTGATCACCAAACCACTTTCTTTCTCAATAAGGGATTTGAACTTCTTGAAGTTCTCGAACATTTCTAATTTATGACTCAAGAAATATACCCATATTTTTCTCGAAAAATCATCAATGAAGAAAAGGAAATAATTACTCTTACCAAGTGAGCTAGATTTTATTGATCCACACACATCCACATGTATGAGTTCCAAAGGCCTATGAGTTCTTGAGTTTGACTCATTTGAGAAGCTTTTCTTGAACTGTTGTTCAAGTAGACATCCTTCGCACACTTGATCGGGGTGGCTTATGGAAGATAGTCATCATACCATTCTTTTCTTGGAGAGTGACTCTAAACCCCCAAAATTAAGATATCGAAGATGCCAAAGTCAAGATGCATCGTTGTGGCACATCTTGAGGCATTTTGCAATGTCATTTTGAATGTTGTGTATAAACATTTTATTTGTTGTCATCGGTACCTTAGCAATCATGTTATTTGCATTGTCTCTTATAGAAAGGTTGTTGTCTTTTACTCGAATGTCATAATCTTTCTCTAAGAGTTGGCCAATGCTTAAAATATTACTCTTCGTAGTTGGTACACAATAAACATTTGAAATAAATTGGTGATCCCTATTCTTCAATTGGATGAGAATGTTATATCTTTGTTTTACTTCTATCTTGGATTCATCTCTAAAGGCTACATTGCCACTCACTGATTAATCAAGCTTTACGAACATGCTTCTTTCTCCACATATAGGGTTGCTTGCCCAATATCTAGGTACTATACATTGTCTTTACTCCATTCATTATTTGTGTATGTCTTCATTGACAACCATCTCCTTATCCTTGTCTGTGACCTCTTCCTTGTCCTCGATGTCCACCATGTTCTCATCCTTGTTCACTTCTATTATTAGGACTAATTCCTCCACTAGTCGAATCAACTTGCAACTTGAGCAATTAATCCACAATTCCTTCCTTCTTATTTTTCTTCTCTTTATATGTTTGTAACGAGCCCATGAGTTACTCAATGGTCTTGACCTCCAAATCTTGTTTCTTCAATTATGGCAACAATATGTTCAAACTTTGGATCCAATGAACTTAGCATTTTCTCCATGATTTTTGTGTCATCAATCTTTTTACCATTTCTTTTAGGTTGATTGGTGATAGTTAAGACTCTAGAGAAATATTCTAAGATGACTTTTACTTTTTTCATATACAAAGTTTCAACTTAGCTCTTAGAGTTTGAAATGTACCTTTTTAACTAGATATTCTCCCCTGTACGATGTTTGAAGCTTCTCCCATGCTTCTTTCGCTTCCTTTGCTTCTAAAATCTTCTCAAAAGCATCATCATCTATTCCTTGATATATTATACAGAGAGTCTTCTTGTCTCTTTTTCTTGAGTCTCTCAAACTATCCCTTTATACTTGAGAAAGACCACTACCATTCTCAAACTCGATATATCCTTTCTTTATAATCTCACACAGACCTTTTGAGCCAAAGAGAGACTTCATCTTGATACACTAATTATCAAAGTTGCTCTTGTTGAGCATTAAGACTTGGAATGGGACCATGCTATTGCTTGCCATCTTCTTGAAAAGGACCTTTAAGCTTTAATACCCTTTGTTGGAAAGAAATCTTGAAGCTTGAAGGTAATTTGGAAGAAAGAATTGAGAAACAGGCTACTTGTATTATTGAGCACTTATAATTTTTTTTATTTGATATAAATGGTAGGACATCCTTTCAGTTTATACTAGTTAGCACACCTAAATCTATATCTAGGATTTTGTCAACATATTATGATCTGATGGTAAAACTCGAGAATGTTCTTTACAATTACACTTTTGTCTCATATTTTTTATATAATTCTTCAATCTACTCCAAGTATCTCCTACAAATAGTTTTTTTAGAATATTCTAATAAGTAATTTTTTTAGAAATTGGGCTTTTGTTTTGGACTAAGCCCAAAATCAAGTTTATATTTCAACATACACCTTTGACAACAAAAATACCTCTTTTAACCTATAATTCTATCTATTTTTAGGTAGCTCAAAACCAACCAGCTTAGTAAAATGAAGAAACTTGTGTGCCAGAGGTATGTATTTTGATCACCTCAATTTTTCCTTTATGAATTTCTTCTCATAGAAAATGAAATTTGACACATATATGCTTAGTCCTACTGTTTGAATAGATAGATTGTTGTAACATCCAAGTTTAGAAAGGGTCCATGAATGATC
Organism: Benincasa hispida; assembly: GCF_027475165.1. NCBI lineage: Eukaryota > Viridiplantae > Streptophyta > Magnoliopsida > Cucurbitales > Cucurbitaceae > Benincasa > Benincasa hispida. The sequence goes on from NW_028326610.1 coordinate 7,048, forward strand.
TAAGATCACATTTGAATGAGAGAGATCACGAGGATATGAAACTATGTTAATAAATGATTAAAGTGGTTGAAAGTTACTACTTATACCAACAAGATGCACTTTCCTTTCCCGTGGCTCAATCATATAGAAACTTCAAAGTTAAGCACTTAGTTGGAGCAATTCTATGTCGGGTGACCTCTTGAGAATCTTCCAAGGAAGCAGGTGAGTGAAAACAAAAGATACATAAAAAGTCTCAGGTTGGTTTGTGGGGAATATTTCTTTACTCTTAGAAGCTCTTTAAGAGAAATAAGGGTGACATTGTCATTGTTGGGGATGATGCCCTAAAGTCTCATGTCCTATAGTTTGTAAACACAGTTTGTACGAACACTTGCGATGTATAATATATGATATTTTCTTCACTACTCGACTTTGTAAATTGGATGTTTTATTTGTTTTACCACAAACCAATAAACTAAAATCCCTGGTTGTCATTATATAACTTAAGCATGTATGTGGTGACATACAAGTGGATCATGTCTTAAGCGATAACCAAAATGGTCTGTAGTTTATGAATATAGGAGAAAAATCTTATCTTGGTAACGTTACGGATGCAGCCCGCTTTGTAGAATAGTTACAAGTGTTGTGACTTGCTATAGATGGTCTGATCCTGATCATTCATGTAGGGACGTGCGAGTAGGGGCGTTCTATACAACGAGTTTGTATAAGACCTGGCCATGAAGTGTTAACGTCTCGTTATATAACACCGTTCATGGCAGAGACTTCACTTCACTAGAATGACCATAGGTAACATGACCTCAATCCTGAGTGAGTTAGGAACTTCTGCCATTGAGAGCGATCCTTTGATTGCATGGGTGCGAGTGGCCAGGTCGCTGACTCAAACTTACCACTTTGGGATTTGTCTGATTTGAGAGCTGGGAACTCAGCTACACAAGATGGAATTTACTCCTTCTTTGAAGGAGGGGTAAGTAGATAGAATGCTCCCTTAAGGGCTGATCCCGGAGCTTGAACAATATGGTGCCACACACATTCTCATGACCCGAGAGGTGTCCACACATAGTAGGACTATGTTGTATTGTTCATTAGAGGGATCAGTGGTACTTAAGGAATTAGATGTAACTACAAGGGCAAAACGGTAAATTGGTCCAGCTGTACTTACGAGCATCTATGAAGGGTTATTGTACTATTGATTGGTTATATCTGATGGACACAAAAATATATATGTGGTAAGAAGACTTCAGTTGTTGGTCTTTAGTGGAATGCCTGGCAGTTAACGGATGGTGGATCTCGTGGCTAAAGAGTTTAGTCAGTTATTCACCTACTGTTGGAGCTTCGAGCCATAGTTCCATAAAGTCCCCTTGGTAGCTCAATGGATTCAAGTTGAGAATTAGTTTTTGGGTCAATTTGAAATGTTCAAATTGACAAGAGGAAGTTCGATTATATATGATATGATTTAACTGGTTAATTATATATGGACTTTATGTATGAGATACATTAATTAGAAGAAATTGGATATAAATACGATTTATATCTAATGGAGGAGAAAACACTATGGCTAATATTAAATTATAGGTTAATGAATATAATATGATTATATTTATTATTTTTTTAATTGGACAATTATAGGATAATTGGCAGCCGTTTTCTTCGTAAATGTGCGTTAGTGGAAAGTTCCAATCGATTTTCGTAACTGAAGAATAAAATGAAAATTGTTTTCATTTTGCAAAGAACAGGATTATTTGCTCACAAAGGTGTTAGCTGCTTACCACTTAGTAAATCAGAGACTATATGATAGCTTGAGTTTACTAGATGATTGCTTACACCTGCACGCTTCTTTCTAAAAGATCGCATACATTCTCCTAAACGATTGTCTAATGCTGAGCTTTTACTAAACGATCGTATAGACGATCGCTGCCTTTTTCCTACACGATCGTGTACTTTACCTAAACGATCAAGCACTTTGTCCCACTTGCTTGATCGTTGTATACGATCTCTTTTCCTTCTACCCTCAACAAAATCCGAACAAAGCCCACACTTTGGATTCTCACACCGAGAATACTAAGGGTTCGAAGTTGTGGTGTTGTCCCCATTCTTCGTTTGTTCATTTGGTGGTCATTCTTGGTAGACGATTGGAGTTTTGTTGAACGATAGCTTGTCGTTCCCGAGAGCGAGAGCATCCGTTCATGGAGAGAGCGAGATTTCTACTGAAGAGAGTCTTTAACTGGTAAGTTTTCTTGTTCTCGTGTTGTTGAATTTCTAAAGCATGCTGGTAATTTCACAGTATGATGCTTATCTGTTTGTTTGAATGTAAATGTGGTAATTCTATCACAATGCTTTTGGAAAGATCCACTTTCACTCAGAGGTACCTTGCATAAGAGATCCTTCAGTCATGTCGACAAGAATACAAAAGAATGTTAAGGTCATCCAAATTTCAAATCCTAGGCTTAGGGTGTTACAATTTTTCTATGATTATCATAATAAACCTTGATCGTTTGTTGATAAGCCTTAAAATCTTTCAAAGGCCTTTTAACCAAAGACCTTTCCTTTACTATCTACTTCAAAAAAGACAATAAATTCAACTTTAGTGGTAGACAATGCTACTACTGGCTATAAGCTTTCTTTCCAATGCTACTATAAGGTAATAAGAGAACTTGTTGGTTAGTGATAAATACCATATTTTGAACACTTTTACCTTTAAATAATGGTTAATTCATGTAAAAACTGGAGATAAAGTGTGATATTAAATCTTTGGGAAGTCAGAAGTTAGTCAAAAACACGTTATTACATGTTTACGAGTCATTTTGGGTGATTGTAAGATGTTTTTTTTATGTGAATTAGGCTATTTTGAGATGATTTAAGCAGTGCTGTAACTTTGAAGAAAACTAGAAAATTGTAATGATGTGACCGCATCATATTTCAATGTAATCGCATTGTGTCACAATCGCTCTTTCGGAAGCTTCTCTTAGCGATTGTGCGGCACATGTGTCTAAGAGCATTTGGTCGATGGCACACCGAGTGCCTCTCGCAATCTCCACCCCCGTTTTAGGGAAAACGGTTTTAGAAAACGGGTTTAGAGAAAAGGTTTTTGTAAGAAGTTTTGTGAGTGTGAATAAAGAAAGAAAGATTGTAGTAGACTAGAAAGAAATAAGCAACAACAACAGCTTTATAGAGTACTATTCCGGGTATGAGGAAGTGATGGTTAGTCTTATCCCCATATAGTGCATTCTAAACAAAAAGCCAACTGGCGCCCTTGCATATGCAAAAGGGCGAGTGGTCACTTACAATGAAAATGTAAAGAAAGCAAGCTAACTAAGCTAATACAATACAAGATATGAAAGTATGCTAGAAGGGGGTCGGATCGGGCATGCGACCATGGGTAATAGGCCCTAGACAAGCATGACCGTGACATTCTCCCCCACTTAATTGGTTGACGTCCCCGTCAACTGACCTTGTTCAAAATCTGCGATGGCTAGAGCTGCATTCTTCAATTCTTCGGCCCGCTCCCAACTGATCTCTTCGTCTGGGAGATCCTTCCATTTCACTAAGAACTCTGTCAGTTCACGTCTGGGTCTTCCAATATGGCGCGTACGTTTATTCAGGATTTGTGCAACTTCTTTCTCAGCAGAACTCTTCATCGTGACTGGTGGGCGCCTTAGCATGTTTTTTTGTTCATCCTCGGGATCGGGATGATAGGGCTTCAGGATACTCACATGGATGACAGCATGAATCTTCATCCATGAGGGTAACTAGACCTTATATGTGGTTCTCTCGACCTTCTCAATTATCTCCACTGGACCTTCATATTTCCTTACTAGCCATTGGTCTCTCTGGCCTCGGAAACGAAACTGTTTCGGTCGTAGCTTGATCAGGACCTTGTCCCCGGCTTGAAACTCGAGGGCCCTCCGCTTCTTATCAGCCCACTTTTTCATCCTTCTTGATGCTCTTTCTAGGTAGGCGCGAGCTATCTCAGAGATTTTGCTCCACTCTTTAGTGAAGTTATGTGCCTGAGGACTTTTGCCTGCATAAGGGTGGTCCACCAAGTGTGGCATGAGTGGCTGTCTGCCGCACACCACTTCGAAGGGCGTTTTTCCGATCGCGGAACTCTGTTGGCTATTGAAGCTGAACTGAGCCACATCTAACAACTGGACCCAGTTCTTCTGCCTAGCGTCGATAAAGTGACGCAGATATTCCTTGAGCATACTGTTGAAGCGTTCCGTCTGGCCGTCAATTTGGGGATGATAGCTAGAGGAGATATTCAGTGTTGACCCCAATATTTTGAACAATTCGGTCCAGAATGTCCCAGTGAATCTTCCGTCCTGATCGCTAACAATGCTCGTGGGGACACCTCATAATTTCACGATGTGTTTGAAGAACAGCTGGGCAGTCATCACGGCTGTGCAAATTTTCAGCGTTGGGACGAAAGTGGCATATTTTGAGAACCGGTCGATGATAACAAGGATCGATTCGAACTCTTCCACCTTGGGCAAATGGGTGATGAAGTCGAGAGACACGCTCTCCCATGGTCTAGAGGGCACAGGTAGGGGTTCCAGCAGACCCGCTAATTTTGCCCTTTCGACCTTATCTTGTTGGCAGACAAGGCAAGTCTTGGTAAATTACATGACATCGTCCCGAAGGCTTGGCCAATAGTAGCCTTGTTTCAGAAGGGCATAAGTCCTCTGCCAACCATTATGTCCTACCCACGGTGTGTCGTGGCACTCCTTCATCAGTGACCTTCGTAACTCCCCGGATCTGGGGATGTAGAGGCGATTGCCCTTGGTGTATAGTAGGTCATCTTCCACCCAGAACTGGCGTGTCTTCCCCTCTCTGGCCAACTGTAGGATGGCCTACGCCGCTGTGTCGTTTTTCAAGTGAGTTTTGACAGTTTCTCGTACTGTTGCACTCAACGTACTTGCTTGTAGGCGGGCGAACATGCACAGGGCCGCATGTTCGCTCTTTCGGCTAAGAGCATCAGCCGCTTGGTTACTTTTCCCCGGTCTATGTTCGAATTGGAAGTTGAACTCCGCTAGACACTTCTGCCACCGTGCCTGTTTCGACGACAACTTCGGTTGGTTGAAGAAGTGACAAATGGAGTTGTTGTCGGTCTTGACCACGAACTTGGCCCCCAAGAGATACTGTCTCCAGGCCCTCAAGCAGTGAACTACTGCTAACATCTCTTTCTCGGAGGCGACATACCTCCGTTCGGCATCATTTAGTTTCCTACTCTCATACGTGATGGGGTGTTCGTTTTGGAGGAGGACACTGCCTAACGCGAAGTCAGAAGCATCAGTCTCTACTTCAAATGGCTTGGTCACGTCGGCAATTCCAAGGACCGGCCCCTCAATCATCATTTTCTTCAAGCCCTCAAAGGCGGCTTGACATTCAGGAGTCCAGCTCCATTGGCTATCATTCTTCAACAGTTCGGTTAATGGCCCTGTTCTTCTCGAGAATCCTTCTACGAACCGCCTATAGTAGTTGGCTAGTCCAAGGAAGGATCGTAGTTCGGTCACGGATGATGGTACCCTCCAGTCTCTAATCGCGGCCACCTTGCCCTCTTCCATACCAATCCGACCACACTCAATCACGTGGCCGAGGAAATTTATGCGCTCTTGGGCAAAGGAGCATTTCTCTCTCTTTACATACAACTGATTTCTCCTCAGCTTTTCAAAGACTAGATGGAGGTGATGTCGATGGTCCTCTAGCGAGGCACTATAGACCACAATGTCATCAAGATACACTACGACGAATTTGTCGAGGTATTCGTGAAACACTTGGTTCATTAAGGTACAGAACGTTGCTGGAGCATTGGTGAGGCCAAAGGGCATCACGAGGAATTCGAAGGCTCCATATCTCGTGACACAGGTCGTCTTAGGTTCGTCTCCTTCAGCAATTCGAACCTGATAATATCTAGACCGTAGGTCCAGCTTCGAGAAATACTTAGCACCGTGAAGCTGATCAAATAAGTCAGTAATGATAGGAAGGGGATATTTGTTGCGGACTGTGAGCTTATTCAAGGCCCGATAGTCGATGCACAACCAGAGGCTCCTATCCTTCTTCTTCTAGAACAATACTGGGGCTCCGTAAGGGGCCTTCGCCGGTCTGATAAATCCTGCATCTAACAACTCGTCTAACTGTTTCCGGAGCTCAGCCAATTCTGGCGGGGCCATCCGATATGCATTCTTGGCAGGCGGCTTTGCCCCTGGTAACAACTCAATCACATGGTCAATCCCCCTTCGTGGGGGTAAGGACTTGGGCAAGCTTTTCGGCATGACATCCCGATACTCTTCCAAGACAAATAGAACGTCTTGGGGGATCTCCTCTTCAGTGGACTCAACTGATTCTATCGGGATGGCCATGAACGTGGGTTCGTCGTGGGCCAGACCTCTCTTCAATTGAAGGGCTGAGATCATTCTCACCCCATTTGGCTGCTTGATACTGGCTTGGACTACGGTGGGTGTAGATCCGGTAATGACGAAGCATTTGGCGAGGGGCATTGTTATGACTTTATGTTCAAGTAGGAATTCCATCCTCAGTACCACGTCCAAATCATCCATCTTGACAATCACGAAGTCAACGAAGCCCTTCTAGTCTCCTAACTTCACCGGAGTTCTCTTCGCTATCCCCGTAATCGGTAGGGCTGCGGAATTCACAGCTTTCATCTTCCCTGCATCTCTTTCCCAAATCAAGTTCAGGCGGCGAGCTTCCGTTTCAGCCATGAAGTTATGGGTAGCCCCAGAGTCAACCATAGTGTTTTTGGCTGATCTTTGGTTGACTCAAGCGTTCACATACATGAGACCTTTCTCTAGTGGCTCCGTCGCCTTTCCCATATTCTTCTGGAGTGCAGATAAGAATTTCAATGCCCCCATCCTGGGATTCTCAATTTCTGCAGCTGGCTCGGTTACCGTCTCCTCCAGTTCAGCCTTGTCTTCGGAGGTAGAGGCTAACGTGGCTTGAAAAGCATTGAACGCGGTTCGATTTGGACATTCGCCCGCCTTGTGTGGCCCTCTACATATGAAACAAGACAAGGGGCGATTGTAATTGTTATGCTATTGCGGCGGCCCCCGCCAGTTGTTTCCTGATCTCGGTTGGGATGATTTACGGTCCCCCCCTTTGTTCTTGTCTCCTCCCCCAGGTCTGGGAGGACTGGAACGGCTGTTTCTGTTTCCCCCATTTGAGGAAGTTGATTGCTTCCTCACATCCTGTGAGTCAGTGCTAAGGTCGTATAGCCGTTCAGCTGCCGCATAGGCAGAGGGGAGATCCTGTACTCTCTGTTCATATAGTTTTGATTTCGCCCACGGTTTCAGCCCTTCCACAAAGAAAAAGACCTTGTCTTTTTCAGACATATCTCGTATGTCCAACATGAGTCCTGCAAACTGTTTTACGTAGTCCCTTTATGTTACCTGTTTGCTTTAGCTCTCGGAGTTTTTTTCGAGCCAAGATCTCGACATTTTCAGGGAAGAACTGCGAACGAAGTTCTTGTTTCAATCTATCCCAAGTATCAATAGTGCAGCGTCCTTCCTGTATGTCTGTAAATCGTGATCTCTACCACAGTTTCGCATCTTCAGCTAGATGTATCGTTGCTAGTGTGACTTTCGACTCTTCAGTCACTGTGTTCGTCGCCTTGAAGTATTGCTCAAGGTCGAAGATAAAATTTTCCAGGGCTTTCGCTTCTCGCACCCCACAGAAGGGTTTCGGTTCTAGGATTTTTATTTTGCTCACTGCCATTGCTCCCCCCAGATGGGGCTTGGTTCCCTACCGCTCGGATGGTGAGATTCACCCTAGCACTCACATCCGCTATCTCGGCTCTGACGACATCAAGGGCCGACCGAAAGTCTTCAGACAAATCGGTTACCATCTGAAGTAGTGCTTTTTGGGAGCTGTCCAGCTCTTCGACACGCTCCTCTATGTGGGCAACAGAGCCCGAGGAGCTATCGTCTCGTTCAAAGCTGCCGAACCGTACTGTTTTGGTCTCGAGGGTCTCTACCCTCATCATCAATTCTCTGACGGGTAATCCGTCTAGGCGGCCTACCACCGCATCAATTGCATCGGCTTTCTCAGCAACTTCTTGTAGCCGAGTCTCTAGGAAACGAACATTATCTGGGACCTCTTTCAGGTAGAGCATTTGCTCTTCCATCTCTACCAATCTGTCCACATGGGACTTGTTCAGGTTCTTCGTCGCCGACATGATCACTGATCTTCCCTCTATAAGCCAACCTGGCTCTGATACCAACTGTCACAATCGCTCTTTCGGAAGCTTCTCTTAGCGATTATGTGGCACTTGTTCCCGCTCACGAACAAGTCAGCCAACTCGAATACGAACTACCGATGGCACATCGAGTGCCTCTTGCAACCTCCACCCCCGTTTTAGGGAAAACGGTTTTAGAAAACGAGTTTAGAGAAAAGGTTTTCGTAAGAAGTTTTGTGAGTGTGAATAAAGAAAGAAAGATTGTAGTAGACTAGAAAGCAATAAGCAACAACAACAGCTTTATAGAGTACTACTCCAGGTATGAGGAAGTGATGGTTAGTCTTATCCCCATATAGTGCATTCTGAACAAAAATCCAACTGGCGCCCTTGCATATGCAAAAGGGCGAGTGGTCACTTATAATGAAAATGTAAAGAAAGCAAGCTAACTAAGCTAATACAATACAAGATATGAAAGTATGCTAGAAGGGGGTCGGATCGGGCATGCGGCCATGGGCAACAGGCCCTGGACAAGCATGACCGTGACACATTGCACCCTAAACCTAGTGAAACAAACTTTTCGTAGCTGATCATATTTTGCTATTTTTTCGCTCCTAAGCCCTTATGTGACCTTGAATTCAACTAGGGTTTCATGGAGCATAGATTTCGGCCACTAGCCAACCACCCAACCATATTGAGTGTATATAAAGTGTCATAATTATCAAATGAAAGGAGAATTTGAGTTGACAAAAACTCATACGTTAACTGTGGAAAACCTTTATCCTCTTCAAGAACGAGAGTTCCTTTGAAGAGTAGGGCCTCATTTGTCTAATATACTCTGATAGACATGATGTCGAGTAAGATTCATTTTGATAAATGTTGAATCGATCTTAGAAGAAATCCTAGACGTGTAGCCTTTGTTCAAGCACACAACCCATTGTTTTCCATATTTCTATTAGATTTTCATTGTTGTTTTTCTTTTCATTCTTACATTATTTCATTATTTTGCTACATTTTACCTCATGGAATTTCATTCCATGAAGTGTTATTATTCCTCATTAATTATGAGTAAATTCTATAAGGGATTTAGTTTGGTGGATGACCCAAAAAGGATAAGACCGTTTATGTTATTGAATTGCCTTGCACCCACTTCTTTTACGTTATTTCCTTTGTTGATTTTATGTAACATCTTAGCTTCATTTAAACTAATCACTTAAAGTAGCCTGCTAGTTGAGTTTTAAAGTTGGAAATGTTAAGGCAACATAAAGATTTCACAAGAGAATACGGAACCAAGGGTCTACACATAGAACGTCACGTGGTCTTAGACGTGCAGCTCACCATAGAACTAAAGGTATGAATGTTAAATAATCTAAATTATAATTGGGGCCATAGAAATATAGTGCCAATTACTTCGGTTTCTCGAGTGCTTGAAATCAAGGTTGATTAGAAGTTTAACCTTGTTCATAACATAAAGGGCAATATGGTTGCATTGCTTAAGTTTATTATCCTAATTAGGGCTGAAATTCGACTGAATCCTCCGTTTTTTATTATTATTTTTCGTTTTAATTGTAAAACCATCCAACCATTATTATTGGTTATCTTCAATTTCAATTTGAAAACTTCTTCTTTGATATCTGGATTTCGCAAATAGACTTTTGGGATACCATACGTTGAATGCTTTCTATATTATAATTACTTTTCTTGATAGTGTGCACTTGCAGTTGACCATCGTTTTCGTAGCAGGTTTTTAAGCCAAATCAATACATACATATTTTTAATCATCAATTACAATTGGAATGATAAGCCAACTAGGTCTATACAAGTCTTGATTTGGCACATGGATTGATTGTTGTCCAATCGTGGAAAATTTCATTGCTAAGTTGTGAAATGGCTATCTAGGTTTGTTAAAAGAATTATGACATATGTTCTTTTGTACTCAAAGATGAAAGCTGAACAAGAATAACTTATTGATTTTGTGGATGTTGAGGATGCAATAGATAAAGATGAACAGGGATCATTAACAGGGCTAATCATTTCTTTATTTCGTAATACAATTAGCTTCAAATGTACATTTCAATCTGCAGTTGCTCTTTCAATATTAAAGCTAAATATACGGGTTGGAAAGACACGTTCAAAGAGACAATAAGGCTAAGTGAACTGAGTGAAGAACTTTGGTATTTTTGTCTAAAGATTATGTGGTTCATTGTGATAGCCAATGTGTTGTATTATTATTCAAAAATTAGGATTATCATGGAAGGAAAAAGAACTTAAATGTTTGTTTTTGCTTTATTAGATATGTGATTGTAGAGGAGAAGGCTAGATTGAGGAAGAGATCTTCATCTAAGAATATATTAGGGAAGAAGAAAACTTTGTTCTTAAAAGGGAAAAAAACAACTAAATTGAGAAAGAAGAAGAGAGAAGCAAAATGGAAAGGTAGAGAAAAGAAGGAAAAGAATGAAGGGGAAAGAAGTTATTATATTAGTTATATAGTGTACAGAGCAATGATTAGAAAATAAAATATATTTAAAAAATAAAATAAAATTATCACTGACAGTTTTGCTCCAGCTGTAGATGATTGAGAATTAAATTATTATTAATGCAATCCACGTTACAATTTTTTTTTTCCTACATCCCACATTTAAATCTAACCTTATCTCTGGTCAGTAAAATAAAATCTTAAAATAAAAATAGTTTGTTAAATAATTATTTGATTTTTTTTTTCAAAATTAAAGGTTAGCGCAGCGGATAGTTTATTAATAATTTTTTTCTCATATAAACATAACAAGGATACTTCTTATTAAATATTGTTTTTCTAAAAGCATATTATAATTATAATATAGTCTCCAAATTTATTGAAGGTTGACTTTTAATCCATATTTTAATTGATTAGCAAATAATATTGGAGGGTTTCAATACAAGGTTTTCTTAGCCTCCAAAATGGCTTCTTCTCTGGCAATGGACTAAACTTGTGGGAGTCTCTTTTGAAAAACAAGAGAGAATTGAGAGCGAGAAAAAAAACAATAAGAATTTTCTTCTATAGATTTTTGGAGAAAGAGAGAGTGATGTTAATTCTATAACCGTTCATACAACTTTCTTCTAACTGTAACGAGAGGGAGATAATTGAAGGAAATCGGACTCGAGATTTCCATGAACGACGAAAATAAGATCATTTCAAATTACAATCATGAATGAATATTACAAATTACAGTCGAATACAAAACATGCAGTTATACAATTAATATAGAAATTACAGCACAAAAACTCAAATGAACAAAGAGAAAACTCTACGAACATTTGAAGATGTGTCTCCACGCTCCTTTGCGCACGACCGATCGAACAACAGCAACCTCGAATGCTCAATCTACATGACCACAACACAGCACGAACACTTCACACTTGCCCTCAACGATCGCCTCGGTCACGAACTCCTCAGCAACACAAACGGCCTCCACAGAACCTCGACAGTATCGAGTTGAGTATGACACCACTATGAAGGCTATGTTGGTATTCTTGGTGTGAGAATCTAGAGGGTGGGCTCTGTTCGACTTAGAATGAGGCAGATGAAGGAGGAAACACTGATCGTGTACACGACTGGGCAAGTAGGAGATGGCGGAGACCTATCGTATAGGTCGATGCCCCATCGTTTTGCTAAAGCTATGCAATCGTCTAGCAAAAGCTATGTGATCGTTTAGCTCATCGTTTAACTTAGTGTCTGTCACCTACAAACACTACACCATCATTTACTTTGGGCAAGCGATCGTCTAGCAAAAGCTATGCGATCGTTTAGTAAATATTGTACGATCGTTTAGCTCAACCAAGCTGTCGTTTAATAAATCTATATTTACTTGACGACTACCTTGAGATTCTTTTTGCGAGAGAGAAATCTAAAAAAACTTTTTATGAAAACTTTTTAAAATTAGGAAAACCATTTTCCTTTTATCTCACGGTTTCCATGAAAATCCAATAACCACCAACTCAATTCGTTATTAAAGAAAAAGAATTAATTATCCAATAATTAATATTATTATAAATACCAACTTATCATACTATATTTATAACCTATAGTTTTAATATTTTATCTTATGAAACATATAAACCATAGTTCTTTTTCTAATCCATGGTACTTAATGTAAATCTCATTTACATCAATCCTCCACTAGATGTATCTCATACATCATACCGATTATATCATATATAATCAAAATAACTCTTGTCAATTTGAACATTTCAAATCAACACCAAGAACTGATCCTCAACTGAATCCAATGAGCTACCAAGGGGACCTTAAGAACCTATAACTCGAAGCTCCAACGATATGTGAATAACTGATTAAACTCTTTAGTCATGGGATCTACCGTCCATTAACTGCCAGGCACTCCACAAATGACCGATAGCTAAACTCTCCTTACCACAGATATATTATATGTCCATCTTAATCAATCAGCAGTGCGACAACCTAATAACTTGCAGAAATACAAGTTATTTACACTGTTTTATTTACATATTGCAGCGAAAAGAAAGAAAAGTTGCGTCAATAGTATATAAATTGGCTAAGAAATGCGAAAATTATAAATTGTCATCAATACACCCACTAACATCATTGAGATGGTAGAATGGAATATTTCAGTTCTATTTTGTAGGAAATTAGTCACCGCATATATTCATGGCTCAAAGATAAAATAAACAACGTATCTATGTTGCATTGCGCCCATCAATTGAGAACGAAAAGATGATTAACGCAATGATGGCGATCGATCTTGAGCTTAGAGATCAACACAATTTCAACTGCATGCGATATTCAAAAAACAACACCGCATGCGGCGATCGATCGAAGATGTGAAGAGCAACGCATTTGCGGAAGATTCAGACAAATGTACAGCTTTTAGTTGTGCATTTCTGACAGGTTGATTGCGTAACAGAAGGAATACTTACTCTACCATTTCAAGAACTACCATAACCATAAAGTGGGGACCACACACTCAAAGAGCCAAGCTTAGCCTATAAATAGCTTCTGCAAATTCACTGAAAAATATACATGATTACATAGAGACGTGTATATACTAATTCTGAGAGAGAGGCTAGTCTGAAGCGACTATCCAGAGTAGATCCGGGATAATCATGAGACAAGGCCAAGAGGTGAGTCTCCAAGTAGAGAATCTGTCCAATCCCTGTAGATGAAGCTCTGTGCGAAGGTCAATTCTACTAGGAAAGCAAGCCTGAGAGGGAAGCTTTCCTCTCCACAACTACCACACGCCGACAAGCACAATCTCCATTTGGAATCTGTGTCAAGACATTGACACTTTTTCTGTATTTGTTTCTAATCTCTATTTTATCACCTGTATTCATCTTCTCTAATCTTTCATTCATACCATGTATCGAACGCTTAATCTTAGGATTAAATGTTATGATAATTGCCATTGTCATCTCTTTGTCTATTTCCGTACATCCATAATCCATTTTCTCCATGTTGTTTTCTTAATCCCTTGGGTAAATAGCAATAATTAAGTGAGTGAGTTAATTTGTGTTACGGAAATAAGTAAGTTTATCTAAAGCATGCTCGTCGGCATCTTCACCTATGAGAGCAGAAGTGAAGATGTTATTCCGCCTACCGAGAGAGGGTTGGAAGAATGCGTTAACTAAAGCAAGAAGTATTTCCAGAGATGAAAACAACCTGCGTTCATCACGTTCATCCTTGTTTCACTATAGAGATATGGGAACGCGGCCGATCACCGAGAGGTGTACGCCAAGGGAAAGTAGAACCTTAGTTGCATCTTTAACGCAATTGACAAATTTGTGATGTTTTTACTATTTCCTTTTTCTCTTTCTGCTTCATTCATAAAGCCTTGCCATCGCATACACAGATTCTTTGTACAACTTCATAGTCAGTTCTCGACCTCAGTATCATGTATCATATATCATATGAGCTTAGGTTTATTTTATCAACACAATTTTATTTCACTGCAATTTATATTCCTGTATAAACAAACATTCTTTATTCATTGATAAAAACCGGTCGCATGTATCACAATTAGTATCGCATTAACGAAAACAATTCCTGTGTTCGAGCTCGGATTATTCTGAGAAACTTGCGTTGGAATTATACTTGGTTTCAGCCCAAGGAAACTTGTGACACGCACTACTACATCGCATACTATGAGCATCTCATTTACAATGCATATTCAGAACGTAGTATAGCATAAAAATTGTCTTTATCGCAAAGAACTTAAGCGTATATTAGCACATCATTCATTCCATTCACAAGCCATACGTTAGAGTTAGATAAAGATAAAAAAAAATTAAAATTATGTCATCAAGTTTATGGCGCCGTTTCCAGAGATTGATAACGGTTAGTGTTGAATACTTTGCAGGACAGATCTCTTTGTACTGTCTGTTTAACGCGAAGAATAGGTTGACGGCTTATGAATATTGGAACTGATCCAGAATTCGAAGCTGACTCGGAGATCGAGCGTACTTTTCGCGCAAGGGCACGCCAGAACAGAGCAAGGTGTAGAAGAGTCAATATGGCAGACAATAATAACGAGGCACCCGAAGGAAATCAAGGGGTAAATCGGCCAATGCAAGACCTCGTATTTCTTGTTGCTGACCGCAATATCCCAATGAGGAACTATGCGGCGCCCAATCTCTATGACTTCTCGCCTGGAATTTCATGTCCAATAGTTTAGAAGAATGCACGTTTCGAGATAAAGCCGATCATGCTCCAAATGATATAAAACATGGGGTAATTTGGAGGTCTATAAGGTGAAGTCCCGCATGCCCATCTTACCAGCTTTGTCAGGATGTGCAGTACCTTCTCCATCCCTGGCATCACCCTAGAAGGTATTAGACTTTACCTCTTCCCATATACACTGAGGGATGAGGCTAAGAGGGCTCATTCATTAGAGCCAAATGAAAATAACATCATGCGACCAGTTGGTAGAACAGTTCATGAAAAATGTCTTCCCGCCAGCAGTCAACGCAAGAAGATGAAAGGACATGCTAAACTTCGAGCAAATGGATAACGAGTCTTTGAGCGCCGTTTGGGTGCATTTCAGAAGGTTGGTGAAGAATTGTCTGCATATCGGGATTCTCGATTGCGTTCAGATGGAAACGTTTTATAACGGCCTGAACAGATCAACGCAAGCCATTGCTGATGCCTCCACTGCGAGAGGATTTATGGATAAAACCTACACAGAAGCAAAGGTCATCATTGATCGCATATCTCGAAACAAAGATGACTAGGTGGATGATAGGTACGGGGGAAGAGGCTCCAAGAGAAGAAGAAACGATAATGCGATTGTACCTGCAGATACAATGACAACTTTGGCTGCTTAAATGGCCGCGATAACCTTTCTCCTCCAGACGATGGCACTTAATCAAGGTGCCCTCTCTCAAAGTTCAGCGCAACCCAATGCACCGGCACAAGTGGCCGCAATAAACTGCGTCCAATGTGGAGGGGACCATGCGGTAGAAATGTGCCCGTCAATCCCGCAACAAATGTTCGCTATCCAAAATAATCCTTACAGCAACACTTATAATCCCAGTTGGCGAAATCACCCTAACTTTGGTTGGGGAGGAAATCACAACTAAGAAGGGCCGAGTAACCATCAGAACAACAACTTTGGGAATCGAGGAAATCCTCCACCTTTTCATCAAAATCAGAACTAGAGTCATCAAAGACCACTGCAAAACCAACCGTCCTCCTCAAACACCTCTGGAAATTCATTGGAGTCCCTGCTCAAGCAATATATTGAGAAAAACGTTGCTGTCATGCAGTTGCAGGCATCTTCAATCAGGATCCAAGTTCGGCAGTTGGCAGTCGAACTACGCAATAGAACATCTAGAATGCTGCCAAGTAATTCCGAAGCCCTGGGATCTCACAGGAAGGAACAATGTCTGTGATGACATTGTGCAGGCAAGCTTGACCGCCTGCCGAGGTGTGGATTGCGGTAATCATGGAAATCGTCTTTCAATCCATATCTCTAAATTCTATGTTTAATTGCTTTCTTAATTGCTTCCTTTATTGCTTCATGAATTTAGTCATTTATTGTTTCCTTAAACTAACTTTTATTGCGTTAGGAATTTAATTCTCATTAAATTCAATTGCATCAATTTCAGTGCTTTGTTCAAATCCCTTACTTCTATGAATTAATTGTGTTATTCTTAATTTTCGTGAATGACTAATGACAAGTAAGTGAATACTGCAAAGTTCTAGTGACTTGCATTGATGAAAAAAAAAAAATATATAATAATAATAAAACACATCCGGTATGCATTGCGATGATGGGTGCATCTTGTGCTAACAAGATACATTTTGCATTCATCCTACCCAAATGCATTGCACTGAGGGGTGTGTTGCGCTCGTATGTATTTTTCGCCCGTCCATAGCAAAAACACACTATGTCAAGGTAATGTTGCGCCAGTAGAAATACAGTGCGCTCGTCCTCTAGAAATGCGCTGAGTTGAGGGGTGTGTTGTGCTGATACATGCATTGTTGCCCGTCCTCTGCAAAGATGCATTTGCGTTGATGGATGCATTGCGTTAATCTTAACCTTTCACCCATCCGAATAAAACACCAAAGAAAAATTCTTTTTGCAAATAGATTAGTCCAATCGTTTAGGCTTCCAAGGAAATGATGATTTAGCAGGTGAAAGGACGTACTTCTCTGCTAATTCATAAATGTGAGGAACGCGACGGTAGGCTTTTTGAGTACCTCGAGGCCTGCCATCGCAGAATTTGCGTTGGGCTCATCAAGGCCCAACCTATAAATTCCCACTTTCTTCGTTTGAGAGATTCTATTTGAGTCTTTTACAAACAGAAACCCTAATCGCCTCTGCATACGCAGACTTCAAATTTTCTTCCTAAAACCCTATGAGCTTCCCAACTTTTTCACACAGTACAACCATGGCTGATCAAACTTCCCACTCATCTTCTTTACCCTCATCACCCTCACAATCCCAAATCACTGCAAGAGAGGTGGCATTCCTCGCGGTAAGTCGCTGTCTTGCTGCCCAACCTAAACCCATTCCACGAATCGCCGGAAAACCTCGATGAAAGCCTTTAGCAGCCAGACCACTTCAAATCAAAGAGGGGCAGAGCACGAAGAGTGCCCTACTCCCAACATTTTCTTTTGAAAGCGAGAATAAGAGAAGAGACGGCAAATAGGTGTTCAGGAGTATTTTGAGTAACATGGAAAAGGAAGGAGGGTTGCCTGAAGAAAATTGTGAGTGAGGTGAAAAGTAGACAGCAAGGGGCTTTGCCAAGTTCAACAAAACTCCCATGCAACCCGGGGGGATCAAGTAAAGAGTAATGTCAGGTTATGACATTACGAAGTGAGAAGACTGTGGATGGAGAAAAGAAGAAGCTTAGTCGGACAGCTTCCATTGCGGCTAAACCTGAAATTGCGGTGATGTAAGAAGAAGAAAGAGAAAAAGAAGCAGTAGAACCAGAGGTTGTGTCGACCTCAAAGCTAACCGAGACGAGAACCGTGAAAGTGCAGTTACCCCCTTTCCCACAGAGACTAAGGAAGAAAAAGAACGAAGAGGTACAGTACCAACACTTCCTATCTATGTTAAAGCAATTACACATTAATATTCCTTTCATTGAAGCGATTGAGGGAATGTCTGCCTACGCAAAGTTTCTAAAGGATATGGTAACTAAGAAGAGGGAAGCTAGTAAGTTTGCAACGGTGGCAATAACTCAAAGTTCAAAATCAATTATTCCACTGAAGATGAGCGATTCTAGGAGCTTTACTATTCCTTGCTCCATAGGAGGATTGTACATTGGGCAAGCCTTGTGTGACTTGGGAGCCAACATAAATTTGATGCCTCTATTAATCTTTAGGCAACTGAATGTGGGGCAACTTGTGCCCACAACAGTGACTCTCCAACTGGCCGATAGATCTCTGATGGATCCAGAGGGAAAGGTGAAGGACTTGCTGATAACTATTGACAAATTTATTCTACCAGCTGACTTCATCATTTTGGACTATGAGGCCGACAAAGATGTGCCCATCATTCTGTGGCAACCTTTTCTATCAATAGGTCATGCTCAGATTGATGTGCATAAAGGGGAAATCACTTTAAGCATCAACGGACAGAAGCTCAAGTTTAACATAATTCGTGCCATGAAGTTTTCAGATGAAGAAGACCTACAAGACTTAGATGATGACCATAATTCGATTGAAGAAGAAAATTTTGATGAAGAGAATGAAGAAGAGGATGCCAGTGCATCCGTTACTGCCTGTAATGCGATCATGACAAAGACAAATAAGGAAGAAGAAATGATCGCAATTCAAGAATAAGAGCCAACAGAAAAAGAAGAAAGAAAAACAACGCAACCATCCCTGGTAGAACCACCAACACTGGAATTAAAGACCTTACCAAATCATTTGAAGTACGTATTTTTGGGGCAAAATGAGAAGTTGCTCGTTATCCTTTCCTTTGTGCTCAATGAAGACCAAGAGAATGCGTTGATGAGCATTCTAAGAAAACATGTGCGAGTAATTGGCTGGACGCTCGCCGACATTAGAGGAATTAACCCTGCATCTTGTATGCACTACATTCGTCTTGAAGAGGACTAGAAAGTAATGATCGAACATGAATGCAGACTCAACCCTGCGATGAAAGAGGTCATCAAGAAGAAGATCATTAAATGGTTTGATTCAAGCATTATCTATTCTATAGCAGATAGCATGTGGGTCAATCCCATGCAGTGTATGCTGAAAAAGGGCAGCATGACGGTAGTCCCGGATGAAAACAATGAATTAATACTGCAAAGGACCATCACTGGGTGGCGCATTTGCATGGATTACCGCAAGCTGAATGCGGCCACAAAGAAAGATCATTTTCCTCTCCCATTCATTGATCAAATGCTAGACCGACTAGTAGGAAATGACTTCTACTGCTTCCTGGATGGTTATGCCGGATACAACCAAATTATGATAGCTCTAGAAGATCAAGAAAATACCACATTCACCTGCCCATATGGGGCCTTCTCTTTTCGCCGCAAGTTGTTTGGCTTCTACAATATGCCAAACACGTTCCAAAGGTGCATGATGGCCATCTTTTCAGATTATCTTGAGGACTATGTTGAAATCTTTATGGACGACTTCTCTGTTTATGGGAACATCTACGAAGTTTGTCTAGCCAACTTGGAGAAGATACTGAAGAGATGCGAAGAGATGAGTCTGATGTTTATTGGGAAAAATGTCATTTCATGGTGAAGGAGGGCATAATGTTGGGACATAAGGTTTTCCGGGATGGGTTGGAGGTGGACAAAGCAAAAATCGAAGAAATTGAAAAACTTCCACCTCCAATAAGCATGAAGGTTGTACGAAGCTTCTTGGGGAATGCTAGATTCTACAGACAATTTATCAAAGACTTTTCTAAAATAGCTCGATCACTAAGTGTGTTATTAGAGGCTGATAGAAAATTTGAATTTGACAACAACTGCCTCAATGCATTCAGAGTTTTGAAAGATGCACTGATTACTGCACCCGTATTGATTTCGTCGGACTGGACACTTCCTTTTGAAATAATGTGTGATGCAAGCGGGTATGCGATGGGAGCAAATTTAGCGTAAAAGAGAAAAACAATATTGCATCCCATCACATATGCGAGTAAAACATTAAATCCTGCTCAGACAAGTTATACCACCACAGAAAAAGAGCTTCTGGTGATAATTTTGCATTGGAAAAAGTTCGGGCATATCTGTTGGGAACAAAGGTACTCATCCATACTGATCATTCGACAATAAAGTACTTAATGACAAAGAAGGACGCAAAGCCAAGGTTGATCAGATGGGTTCTCCTCCTTCAAGAATTTGACATAGAAATAATTGACCGAAAGGGGACAGAGAATCAAGTTGCAGATCATTTGTCTAGACAGGAAAATCCTGAGGTTGACCGCAATGAGTCTGAGGTAAGTGCGGTGTTCCCGGATGAGCAGCTGTTCCATATTGAAAAATTGCCCTGGTATACAGACATAGTCAATTATCTGGTCTGTGAGCAATTTCCTGAAGATTACACCTACCACCAACAAAAGAAGTTCAAACATGAATGCAAACATTATTATTGGGATGAGCCGAATCTGTATAAAAGAGGGGCAGACCAGATTTTTCGATTATGCATACCAAATGCTGCTCAACAACGCATATTATCGCAATGTCACGACTTACCATATGGTGGGCACTTTGGAGGGCAGTGCACCACAGCCAAAGTCTTACAGAGTAGATTCTTTTGGTCTACATTGTTCAAGGATGTAGCTAACTACACAATGAAGTGTGATTGGTGCCAACGTACAGGTAACATTTAATGGAAACATGCAATGTCAATGAACACCATCTTGCAGCTGGAATTGTTCGACGTATGGGGGATTGATTTCATGGGACCATTCCCTCTCTCGAATGGTAAACATTATATTTTATTAGCCATCGATTATGTCTCCTAGTGGGTAGAGGCAATAACATGTGCCGCAAGCGATGCGGCGGTAATCTCTCAGTTCCTAAAGAAACATATTTTCACTCGTTTTGGCACTCCCTGTGCCATCATAAGTGATGAAGGTTCCCACTTTGTCAACCATAATATCAAAGGAATTGCTGCACAAATACAACATCTTCCACAAAGTGGCCACCGCATACCATCCGCAAACGAATGGTCAGGCCGAGGTGTCCAATAGAAAAATTAAGCTGATACTTGAGAAGGTAGTAAGGCCTTCGCGAAAGGATTGGGCAACAATTGACGATGCATTGTGGGCATACCAGACTGCATTTAAAACACCTATAGGTATGTCCTCATATGCGTTGGTATTTGGTAAGGCGTGTCACTTCCCTTTGGAGCTGGAATATAAGGCACTGTGGGTGGTAAAGAAGCTGAACTTTGATTTGAAGAAGGCAGGAGAAGCACGAAAAATACAACTGGTCGAGCTAGAAGAATGGAGGATTAATGCATATGAAAATGCAAAGATTTACAAAGAGCCCACTAAGCGCTGGCATGACAAATGCATATACGATAAGAACCTTCAAGTCGGGCAAAAGGTCCTACTCTTTAACTCACGTCTGCGGCTCTTCTTGGGAAAACTAAAGTCATGTTGTTCCGAACCATTTATAGTTAGACAAGTATTTCCACATGGCATGGTTGAACTATCCAACGACGACGGAACCAAAATATTCAAAGTTAATGGCCAGCGAGTAAAGGTATATCATGGAAAAGGTTGGCATCGTAAATTCGACTCTGTGGAACTAAAGAACTTTGAATAAAGAAGGAAGTAGGGGGTCCCTGCGTTATCAAACGATCGCAATCCATCAGGGACGCAAGTTGTGGGAAGCATGAATCTTCAACTTTTCTCTACTATTTCGAATTTTCGTTACACTATCTCTTTTCAGCTTTATCTGTTCTTAATCTATTTAAAAAAAAGGGGGGGGGGGGGGAGATTGCGATAACGAGTTTTCTTTTGTTTAAAATAATTTAACCCTCTCTCTATTTTTATTGCAATGATCGAGTCGCTGGATTGTGGAGATGTTACACGGAGAAGCTACTTATCTTATTCCATCACCGCAATCTAAAGAAGATAGATCACCGCAAAGATGGATGCGTCAATACACAATCCGGGCAACAACGCAAATTTGGGGGTGTATTCTCCCTTATCTTTATTTCAAATTTTGCGCTATCGCATCACATGTTAGTTTTAAAAGTTTATCACCGCATCCTCTTTGATTAGCGCAATCATTTGACATAGATAAATTTAGTAAGTTATCGCATAATGTCCCTTTTCCAAGTATGATTTCAATGATGAAAAACATACTTCTATTTCTTTCGTATATACTAGAGTCAACTTAATCTTAAGATAGTCACCTCATAAAAGATTTCTAGAAGTTAGGGGTTTTCTACCTTTCTTTCAAACTCTCTTTACAAAGAATTCTAAGAAAATCACATGACTCATTTCAATCTTTTGGCAATGAGGACATTGCTGCATTTTAAATTTTAGGGTGAGGTATTTATTTTTGACCTTGCTATTTCTACAAAAAAAAAAAAAAAATTGAGAATAACAACTCCACTGTTAATGCAATGAAACCCATGTTGATAAGAGTTAAGTTGTGAAAGGTACTTACTCGTAGTTGGATGTCCACATGACACACGTGGAGGAAATCCAAAACGAAAGTATGTCACCAGAATCAATGCATAAATAAATGACCGCAACTCCACTGCTAAGTAGGTATGAGTTTAGTCTGAGAAATAGTGCATTACTCGTAGTTGGATGTCCGCATGACACCCGTGGGGGTAAGCCAAAACAAAGGCAAGGTACTTGGATCAGCGCAAGGTCAGAAAAAAAATAACAATGGCAAGAAATATGCGAGGATAAAATCATTTGACACCTCGAAAAAAAAAAATCTTTTTGAAATAAATCATGCAATATTTCGGAATGTAGTAAAGTCCTTTTGAAGGTTGAGCTTGCAGTCCCTAGGTTTTAGAAATATTTTAAGAAGAGACTTGAATAAAAGTTAAAAAAATTTTGGTATATAGGATTCGAATGGAGTATCCTTGAGAAATCTAGGAAAAGGACATTGTAGTCGACTTGTTAAAGGAAATCTCTAGCTTATGCTTGAGGACAAGCATTGTTTAAATTTGGGGGTGTGATAACAGGCAGAAATGCACGTTATCATAGTGCTAAGTTCTTAAACAATGTTGGCTTGCGTTGATAAAATATGTTAAATTGCGTCCATTAAGCATCAATTTCATAATATTGCGATTGCATGCATTCATCGCATTAGAACAGTTGATTTTTGTATTTTTGTGTAGAATATGCATTGACGCAAGGTGAAAATTGTGATCATAAGAAAATCATCGGTCGAGCGCAACTTCACCGCAAGGCTTTGCGATGATTGTGCTCGCAAATATTTGCTCAAGAAGAATTGCCGCAACTTGGTCAGCGCAACATGGTGGGCGCATCTGAGTGAAAGACTAATTAATGCGATGGGACAAAAAGCTGATGACAGTCGAATCCGAATTAAGTTGACAGCCGATAACGATCACAAGTACAATCAGCTTTTCGATGAAAAATATTCGACGCATCAGTCAAGAATTAAAGTTGTCCCATCTGTACAATCATGAGAGAGAAGCCGCCTTTCACCCTAGATGTTCTATAAATACCAAGGGCAGCCTTCAGAAAAGGGGTTCAGCTATTCTTTGTTCCACAATTTCGCACACCCTTGTTCATAGTCTTTTTCATTTTAAGGCGAAGCAAGAGAAGAGTGGTGACACCGAAGATTGCTCAGGGAAACTCAAGAGAGAACCTTGGGGTGTAGAAGTAGAGAGCGGACCGACTCTTGTGAGAGCGAGATTATCTTTTGAGCACGAGTAGAAAAAAAGTGTAAACGCCTGGGCAGCAAGAGATTGCTACCAGGCTCTTTATTCTATACTTGCATTGTTATTTTGTACTTCATTTTCATATTTATACAATGAAAGTCCTATTTCTACATCTGTTCACTCTCTTAATGTGCATGAGTAGCTAAACTAGTCGAATAGGTTGAGAAGAACTAAGCTAACATGACCTAGGATGTTCATTGCTTGTGATTATCTTGTATTATGCTGTGCCAAATACCCCTTTAGAGCTACTCGAGAGTGAATCTAAAGAAAGAACCTAAGACTCGAGAGAGCTAGGTTAAAATCAAGACTCGAAAGAGTAAGACTAGAACTGCATAAACAATAGATAGGGACTTAGAGATAAGCTCTTTTTGCCAACCTGCATCGCATGCATTCTAGAGATAGGAATGATATTATATGGTCGCCTTATTTGTGTGTGTGTTATCCTGTCATCGCATAAATAAGAATAGAAGCATATGTGTAGGTCCTATAGACTTATCGCATATATTGCATCTGTTCTTTCATTAGAAGCTGTAGTATTCGCATCGAGAGATGGTTTACTATTGTATGCATGTTGCATGCTCGCAAAGCACAAATGTATTCTAGGAAGTGTTAGCCGAAACCCTTCTCAACCCGTTCACCGCATACTCATGGCATCTCCCATTTACCAACTCTTTTTAAACTCCGCTGCAATTGTTTATTTTTCATTAACGCAAACAACAATCCCAACAATTTATTTATTTATCTGGTTACCACAGAGTTTTCATAAAAATTACCAACACAACCTATTTTCACTAGTCCCTATGTTCGACCTTAGACTTACCAGGAAACTCAGTGGAATTTACACTTGGATTCCGCTGAGGAAACTTGAGTGCATAATGCAATTTCATCAATGCATATCATCCATAATCCACTTGATAAAATTGAGCATCAATTGCTCCTTTCCTGTATTCCCTGGGTTACGAGGGAGCTCAGTTGAACTTGGCAACGCCCTTCGGTCTACTTTTAAGCTCTCATGTAATCTGTCCTATTTTAATTTCGAGATTGCGGATTGAAGTCGCTCGGTTCTGGAGTACTATTTCATTTTTCTCAATATACTGCTTTAATAGGCTCTTAGAGAAGAGGATGGCGGTGCTTGTGAGCTTCTGGCTTGATTTTGTGATTGACCGTTTGTTCACGGGAAAAATCTTTGTGGCCCTTCTTTTCACGCTATCGGTCGATAATTTTGTTGTTGATTTTTCCACGCGAAGTTGGGGTGGTTTCTCCACCCGGGGTTGTAAGTGTTGGAGAAAGGATTGTTCTTTAAGTTATTGATCACGTTCCCTCTAGTCTTCGTGATTCTTCAAAATGCGATCAAGGATATTTTTAGCCTCATCATACGTTTTTTCAAGCAGACCTCTAGCTGCTGCCGCATTGGCAACTGTCTGCGATGCAGGATTCAAACTGTGATAAAAGATTTACATTTGAAGACAATCAGGTAAGCCATTGTGTGGACAATCTCGCACCAGTCTCTTAAACCTCGCTCAGGAATCGCTAAGCGATTCGTCAATATCCTGTTCAAAATTTGTAATCAACTTCCTCCTTCTTGCGTTCTCTATTAGGGGGAAGAATTTCTTCATGAACTTCTCTACTATTTTTTCCCAAGAGGTTATCTCCCCTGGTTCGAGAGAATAGGCCCATTTCCTTACTTGGTCACATAGTGAGAATTTGAACAACGTTAGTTGAACTTCTTCAGCTGAGATGTTTGGAAACACACGCCTTCCACCAAACTTTTCGGTCGTCTGAATCATCTGCAACATAACCGAATTCATCTCAAACCTCGATCTGTCAAGAGCTGGCCTCATGATTTCTGGGGAGAAATAATAGAGGTTGGGCGACACATAGTTTTGGATGGGTCTATTGCGGTCATTCGCCAGGAGAATGGGGTTTGCCATGATATTGTTCACGTTTGCTGCCCTATCTTCCGGTTTCCGCCATGTTGGGATTTCTCTCTTGTTATTATCAGCGGTTGTTTTTTCGTCTTCTTCTGAACATTCTTTCAATCTCTGGGTCATACTTGGGCTCAGAATGTGTCCTTCGCTTATATGACACCCACTTCTTCCCTTACCAAAGGAGAGGCAGTGTACAGAGATCGAAAGCTACAAAGAAAATAAAAAAGTTACTGTTAGCACAATATGTACTACCGTAGCCCCCTACAACGCCGCCAAAAACTTGATGCGTTGTAACTGTGACGAAATAATGGTATGATATTGCGATGATGAATTATGCGTTTCACATGCAAGTTTTCCTAGTAAAACCCAAGTATAAATCTCACTAGGTTTCCTGGTAAGTCCAGGGTCGAACACAAGGACTACTGAGATACTATGCGGCAGTAAATTTTGACCCCTTTCTAGTGGCAAAAACAAATAAGTTGGTTGGTATTTTGTTTCAGTATAAATTCTATGCGATGGATTCGAGTAAAAAGTGGATGAAATCGAGAATACAATGAGTATGCGATGAACGGGTTGAGAAGGGATTTAGCTAACAGTTCCTAAGATTGCGTTCAAGTTATCTTATCATGCTACACACATAGAACAACATGTCTTCTCTCAATGCAAATGTCATAGTTCCTATTTCTAGTACGCATACGATGTATGCGATAATGTCGATGGGACTTATGTCTAAGCCTCTATTCTTGTCTATGCAGTGATGAATGATACACACATACACAAGGTAACCGCATATTATCATAACCTACTTCTAGGGTGCATGCGATGCATAATAGCAAATGACACTTATCTCTAAGTTTCTATCTCTTGCTTATGCAGTTCTAATTTGACTCTCTAAAGCCTAGATTTTAACCTGACTCTCTTAAGTCTAGGTTCTTTCTTTAGACTACTCTCTCAAGTATCTCTAAAGGGTGAAGGACGCATACATAAGACAAGATGATCACATAAAGTGAAGATCTTAGGTCATGCTAGCTAAGTACCTCTCAACCATTCGGAAATTTAGATACTCATGCGAAATGTGAAGAGATTGAACAGATGTTGAGAATTCCATTTTATAAATAAAGTCAAAATACAAAACAACAATGGAAAGTAGAGATAAGAATCCCGGTAGCAGTGTCTTGCTTCCCGAGGCTTTTACACTGTCTTTTTACTCTACTCTGTCCAGAAGAATTTCCTTGCTTTTCCAAGTATCGGCCCTCTATCCTTTTACAGCGCTTCCCGGTAATCTTTCGAGCTACCCAAGAATGATCTCTGGGCGTCTTTTTCTCTTTGCTCGCCTCTGCCTCCTAAGTGTAAGAACAACTATGGACTAACGGCTATCTATTTGTATATGATCTATCTTCTATGTGTGGCGAGCTGTGTCGAACTCCTTTAACGATGGTGGCCTTCAGTATTTATAGAGCTCAAGGTGAAGAAGCTTTTCTTTCTAATGATTGCAATGATGGGAGGTCATTAAATCTTTTGTCTGATGTTCCGATTAATAGTCACCAAAAAGTTGAATGTACTTGCTACAATGTGTTGTTAACGACTTGTCAACTAAATTCAAATTCGACCGTCATCAGCTTTCCATCCCATCATGATTTATTATGCTTTCACCTTGATGCACCATCTTTATGCAGTCACCTTCTTGAGCAAATTCTCGTGAGCACATACGATCGCATGGCTTTGCGGTCGTAATCTTTTAATGCACGCAGTGGCCCAGTTCCTTGGATCGCAATTTTCTTTACGCTAACGCATTTTTCCTGCACGAAATAAGTAAATTAGCTACTTTTATGCGATGGGCGCATGCGATCGCAGTATTCTTAGTTTAACGCTTTTGGACATGATTTTGTATATTTTTACGTCGCATACCCACATTGTTTTACATCTTTGTGTTGTAATGACGAGCATTTCTGCCCATTATCAGGTCCGCAGTGCAACACAGCGTCGCAATGCTTGACTCCAGCGTCATGACGCTGCGAGGATTTTATAAATAGGACCCTCAGGTTAGCTTTGAGGCAGCCACCATACAATCGAGATTAAGACTGAATAAAGAGGAACTTAAGAGTTTTGTTCAGTTTTTGAGTGATTGAGTCAAATTTCTAAGGAATTATTAGTATAGTTAGCCCTGATTCTTACTTATTTTAATCATTGTAGTTTAAATTATGCCTTTTAGAGGCTAAATTATTTTCTTGGGATAGTTTGTACGCTTTAATCATTGTAGTGATGAGTTATGCGTTGCACATGCAAGTTTTCCTAGTAAAACCCAAGTATAAATATCACTATGTTTCCTGGTAAGTCTAGGGTCGAACACAGGGACTACTGAGTTACTATGTGACAGTAAAATTGATTCCTTTGTGGTGGCAAAAAAAAATAAGTTGGTTGGTGTTTTGTTTAAGTATAAATCCTATGTGACAGATTCAAGTAAAGAGTTGATGAAAGCGAGAATTACAATGAGTATGCGATGAATGGGTTGAGAAAGGATTTAGCTAACACTTCCTAAGATTGCGTTCAAGTTATGCGATCATGCTATACACACACAACAACATGTCATCTCTCAATGCAAATGCCATAGTTCATATTTCTAGGACGCATGCGATGTATATGATAATGTCGATATGACTTATGTCTAAGCCTCTATTCTTGTCTATGCGATGATGAATGATGCACACATATACAAGGTGACCGCATACTATAATATCCTATTTCTAGGGTGCATGCGATGCGTAATAGCAAACAGAACTTATGTCTAAGTTTCTATCTCTTGCTTATGCGGTTCTAATCTAACTCTCTCAAGCCTAGATTCTAATCTGACTCTATCAAGTCTAGGTTATTTCTTTAGACTACTCTCTCAAGTATCTCCAAAGGGTGAATGACGCATACATACGATAAGATGATCGCATAATGTGAAGATCTTAGGTCATGATAGCTAAGTACTTCTCAACCCATTTGGAAATTTAGCTACTCATGCAAAATGTGGAGAGATTGAATAGATGTTGAGATGAGAATTCCATTTTCTATAAATAAAGTGCAGAATACAAAATAACAATGAAAAGTAGGGATAAGAAACCCGGTAGCAATGTCTTGCTTCCTGTGGCTTTTACACTGTCTTTTCACTCCAACTTTGCCCTGAAGAATATCCTTCCTTTCGCAAGTGTCGGCCCTTCTCCTTTTATAGTGCTTCCCGGCAGTCTTTTGAGCTGACCAGGAATGTCCTTTCAACATCTTCTTCTTTTTGCTCGCCTCCACCTTCTAAGTATAACAATAATTACAGACTAACGACTATCTATTTTGTATATGATCTAACTTGTTAACCTTTTTACAATGGTTGCCTCCTTTATTTATAGAGCTCAAGGTGAAGAAACTTTTCTTTCTAATGATTGCAATGATGGGCGGTCATTAAATCTCCTGCTCTGATGCGCTGATTAATGGTTACCAAAAAGTTGAGTGTACTTTCTACATTGTGTCATTAACAGCTTGTCAACTAAATTCGGATTCGACTGTCATCAGCTTTCCATCTCATCATGATTTATTATGCTTTCACCTTGATGCATCGTCTTTATGCGGCCACCTTTTTGAGCAACTTCTGGCGAGCGCATATGATCGCATGACTTTGCGGTCGCAATCTTTCAATGCGCGCGGATGCCGAATTCCTTGGATTGAAATTTTACTTGCGCCAATGCATTTTTTCTGCACAAAATAAGTAAATTAGCTGCTTTTATGTGATAGGCACATGCGATCACAATATTCTCAGTTTACTGCTTTTGGACATGATTTTGTATATTTTTACTGTCGCATTTCCTCATTGTTTTACTTATTTACGCTTTAATAACATGCATTTCTACCCGTTATCACACCCCCAAATTTAAAACAATGCTTGTCTTCAAGCATAAACTAAAGATTTTCTTTAGAGAGTCAGCCGCCTCCTTCTTACCTAGATTTCTCGAGGTGCCTTATTCAAATCTTATGAACCAAAATCTTCTTAATCTCTATCCTAGTCTCTTCCTAAAATATTTCTAATACTTAGGGACCGCAAGTTTAACCTTTAAAAAGACTTTACTTGTTTCCAGGACATCGCATGATTTATTTCAACACTTTATCCAAATGGGGTGTTTCCAAATGATTTTTATCCTTGTGTAGTTTAGATATTCTTTGTGTGACCTTGCGCCAATCCAAGTGCCTTGCCTTCGTTTTGGCTTGCCCCCACTGGTGCCATGCGAGCATCCAACTACGAGTAAGGTGCTCTTTCTCAGTCTAAACTCATGACCATTTGGCAGCAGAGTTGCGATCACTTTATTTATGCGTTGATCACGATTCCTACCTTCATTTTGGCTTGTCCCCACGGGTGTTATGCGGACATCCAACTACGAGTAGGATCCGATCTCAACGTTATGATTTTTTTTTTCAAATTTCTAAAAGTAGCAAAGTTGAAAATAATAAATACTGGCACCCCCAAATTTATACATAGCAATGTCCCCATTGCTGATAAACTGAAATGACTCATGCGATGGTCTTAGGAAGTTTCGTAAAAATCATTTTGAAAGAAAGCTGGTGGACCACTAACTTCTAGAAATGTTTCATGAATTAACCGTCTTGAAATTAAGTTGATTCTAGTACATGCGATGAGAAATAGAGGTATGAGTTTCATCATTGAAATCATAATTGGTACGAAAAAAATGCGGTGACTAACTAAAGTAATCAGCATTCAATGATTGTGCCAAACTAAAGAGGATGCGATGATAAAATTAGCAATGTTAAAATGAGATGCAAGAGTGCAAAATTTGGAATAAGAGGTCAAAGAAAGATACAACCCCCAAATTTGCTCTATTGCCCACATCATCTATGATCGCAACCTTCTTTGTGGCTGGTTGATTCCTCGATTGCGATGGTCTGAATGAACTGGTCGCATTTTTCGGTTATCGTGTAGCTCCACCACAATTGTTTGCTACGATCGTTGCTAAAAAATCAAGAGGGTCAAAATTATGAAAGACAGAGTTGATAATTTTTAAAGAGTAGTGTTTGTACAAAAAGGGTAGAAAAAGTTCATGAAATGAAGATATCAAAAGGATACTTCAATAAATGCGTCCCTGATGAGTTTGAGTCGCACAATAGCGCAGCGACTGCTCATTTCTTCTTTAGTCAGGAATTCCTTAGTGATGGAACACGAGAAATACGCAGTGGAATTAGGATCTAATTACACTCTAATTGCTCTTAAATTAAAGGAAATAAGCATGCATCATGAAGGAAAAAACAGTGAATTAAAAGTGTAGGATACTACCTTTAAAGCTCCCGAAAATCGTTTTTCCTCGTTGAATCTCGACCCGAACTCTTTCGGACCACCACTAGAGTTGACCTACTATTCTCTGGACTTAGAATCGAGTTGTGGGACCTGGTGGATGAAGAAAACCGCGAGAGAGAAAAGAGATGGAAAATAAAATGGAATTTGGGTAGGTTTGGGTTTTTCTCTTTTTTTCAAAGTTGTGATTTTTCCAGCCCAAATATGAAAACCAATTTTCAAAATTACAAAAACTCTTTTCATTCAAAATGAAAGCCCAATTTATAGAAAAATCCATGCAATAATTGCATGAACTAAATGCATAAAAAACCCAACATCTATATTCCACTATCTTAGTGGGCTTAATGTCTCCACTATAAGCCAACAACTAGCCCACTATTTTGTTAATGGAATTATCCAACAAAAGTTTGGATTTTTCCACTAACTATAGTCAAAGGGCAAAATAGTCATTTGGTCAAAGTCAAACTTTGACCAAAAAGTTAACATTTTGACTTTTTATGATTTTTCCCATGTTGACTAATTTTGACCTCCTGAACATGAATCCGCATTCATTTTCTTGAAATTCAAATCAAATTTGAATATAAGGTCGGTCAAAGTTTGATTTTTCAAAGTCAAAAGTCAACTCTTTGACTTTTGACATCTTTGACCATTTCCTTCATGTCCGAGCTTCCAAATATGGACATTTTCATATTCTTGATATTTAAATATTAAAGCTGTATCTCTAAGTTGAAAAACCCGACCACTATATCACATATATTTGTCGGTTTCTCTCTCTCTACATAATTCGAACAATTCGAATTATTCTATCATATTGTTCTAAGTTTATTCCATATGAGCTAGTAGGGGAACCTAATGGACCTATAGATCATGGGCTCCAACGATCCGAGATTAGCTAGCTAACCTCTTTAGACGGAGCTAATCAATATTCGTTAACTAACAGGTCATTCCACTAAAGTCCCATAGTTGCACTCCCCTCACTATAGATATATTTGTGTCCATTTGATATAATCATGATTAGTAAGTTAATCCTTCACAGGTTGTTCGTAATCTCGGCTGGGTCATAAAAACCGTTTTACCCCCAAGACTACATCTTGTTCCTTAAGTTCCATTAATCCTCTAATGAACAATTGGTTTAAGGTCTAACCTATAAACCGAATCCCTCTCGGGCCAAGGAGAGGATGGGACCCCTTGTTCAAGACCTGGATTCAGTACTAAAGAGAAAAACCTATCTACTATCCCTATAATGGGTAGGAGGGAATTCCGTCTTGCACCCTATGTTCCCAGCTATCCACCCGATCTTACCCCTGAAATGGGAGGCTTATTGGGCCAACGATATTGAGCTGCCCTCACCTATGCAGATCTAAAGATAATTTTGAGTGAACATGAGTTCATAGTTAACTCAGGATTAAGATTAAGTTACCTAGGTCATCAATTAACGAAATAGTCGGTTTTATACATAAAACGGTATTTAGAACATAAATAGTGACTATTACATGGTTTAGTCTTATGTAAACTCTTTACATATGACGCCCCCACTCACATATCTCTATACGAACAATTCAAGATCACATCGTTTGTACTAACTACAAAGTGGGCCACATCCATAGTGTCCCCAGAATAAGGCGCCCAACCTTATTCATATACTATAGACCATTTTGGCTATATATTT
>NW_028326611.1:0-14797 GCF_027475165.1 Benincasa hispida
GAAATTTGTATGGTCTAGGATGTGGTATCGTGGTCAAACACAATCTTTTAACAAGTAATGTACTAACAACATTAGTACAACTCCTACCATCAATAATTACACAACATGCCTTTCCATTTACATGACATCGAGTATAAAACAATGTTTCTCTTTGTTCTTCCACTAGATCTTCTTTAACTTGAGCACTTAAAGCTCTTCTAGTAACAAACCCATCTCCTACAATTGGTTCTTCGTAACTTCCATCACTAGTCTCTCCTTCTTCAGCTATTCTTCCTTATCCTCCTTATTTTCACTTCCCTTTCCCTTAGTTACTACCTCACCCTTATGAATGATCATTGTCCTTTTGTTTGGAAAATTTCTACTGACATGCCCTAATCCCATTTCCAGCACTGGATATCTCTATTTCTCTCTTTAGGCTTTTCTAATTTAGCCTTCCCTTTCATAGAAGACTCACCTTCAGAATTTTCTTTCACAAACTTATCTCTACTTCTAAAATCACTTCTATTCTCCTTTTTTCATGATGAGTTGAAAGAAGAAGAAGGTTTAGGCCATTCAAAATCGTCCACGAGAGTCTCCATATCCTCATCAAGATCAAGTTGATCCATCAAAATGTCCATCTCTTTGTAGTAGTTTTCCACAGTCATGTTGCCTTACCTCAATGCTTAAAGCCTTTGTGCCATATCCCTTTGGAAATGATTTGGAAAAAAACACTTCCTCATGTACTCTTGGAATTCATACCATGAAACAATTGGTGCCTCAAGATTTCTTCTCCTTCCTAACATTAACTTGTCCCACCAAGTTTGAGCGTAATCCTTAAATTTGGCAACACAAAATATAACCTTTTGCTTGCCACTAAAATTATGGTAAGCAAACACATTATCCACCTTTTTTCCTATTTAATGTACTCATCTGGATCAATTTTGCCAAAAAACTTTGGAATTTTAAATTTGATTCCCCCATATTATGATCAATTGGAGTTGCTTCTCGTTAAGCTCGCCTTTGGAAGTTTTGATATCCTCTCCCTCGATCTCTTCCTCTAACTACTCCATGCTCAACACGTCTTTCTCTTCCTCTTGGCCCCCCAAGTAATGTAACTTGGTCATCGTCCAACGCGTTAGAACCATCACCCTTATATTGGTCATCATTATGGTGAATTACTACAGGTTATGGTGGAGAGGCGACACTCTTTCCCTTACCCGGTGCTCAATCTCCAACCTACCAAACGATCTGTAAATGTTTCCATAGTACGGATCATTCGTGCCATAACTCCTTATTGTGCCTCTCTCAAACGTACTTCATTAACTTCAACATCATCTTGATTGGCCATCCTGCAAAAGAAAAATAAAGTAAAAGAAAAATGGACCTCACTAGCACTCCTTCATGTGATTACTCTCTAGAAGATGAAAAGTCACTCGTGTTTGCACTCAATATATATAGAATTACTCCTAAGATTAGAAATATCTCAAACTTCAGCAAGTCTTATAGTATTCTTATGAGAATCATGTAAGAACAATATCAATTTAGCTAGAATGTGGAAAGCCACAAAAATCTCAAATTTAGAAACACAAGTGTGACGTAATGGAATACACTTTTAAGAAGCAAATAAGTTATAGAAGTTAAAAGAAAAATGAAGACAAAGAAATTTGATAAATGATCACAAAAAATATCGGAATGAAAAAAGGTGTGAATGAAAAGATGGAAATGACAAAAGGATGTAGATATATTTTTTTTTTTTTTCTGGACTCCTTTCAGATAATCACAATGCTTTAAAACTTACTTGAGATCTTTTTTTAAACACATAAAATAAGTGGCATAGAATATGAAAAGTCACAAGAAGATGATATGTCACTTTTTCTTTTTTTTGCTATTTTTTCCACTTCTTCTTCTTCTTCTTCTTCTTCTTCTTCTTTTTTTACAGCAAGCACAAATAATGTATGAAGCAAGAAAAATGAGAAGATGAAGAGTCATAAGAAAATGGAAAAAGATGAAATTAAAGAAAAAAATATGACATGGAAAAGAAAACGAGTAAGGATATAATCTGTTTAGAGTCAAAGCTCTGATATCAAATGATAAAGGAAACTACCTCAATCACGTTTGAGAATTTCCCTCCTAAACAAGGTGAACTCCCACAACAGTAATAAGAATAACTTTGATTAACTATTTAGTAAGCAACCCCAAGAAAGCTAAATAGATTTGGCTTGAAAAATTGATCGATGATCAAGAAAAAAAGGAGAACTTGTTCCTAACTTCAAGTTTTCAAACTTTCCACAATATATTTGATCAAACTAGATTGAAAGTTTTAAAACATACATTCTAAACACAAGAATACAAAGAAAAAGCATAAAACTTGAGAGAATAAACTCTAAGGAAATTTCATTCATATTCAAAGTGTTGTTTAAATGACCAAAGTACATAGGTATTTATACTAATTGAAAAGACAACTTGAAAGGACACAACTTTTCACCTAATTGACTAGGTTCAATCAAAACTCTTCAACTACATACATGAATATTAATAAATGTAAATACATTGAAATAAATTAATACATCAAGTATTAAATATGTAGATAAATCTAAATTTTCAGATTCATTAGAACTTTTGGGTGTCCAAGTGACTCTTAGAAGTTCAAGAGTTGCAACTCTTCATGATGGTTTGAAATTTAGCTTAGAAGCAAGAAATCCCTCTTCAAGTCTTTTAGCTCTAGCTCTTATAATTGGTCCTTGAGGCATAATGATTGCCTCGTGATTGGATTGACTTGGAAAGTTCTCCCATGGATTTTCAGCATGAGCTTCAATTAAGCTAGTTTGAGCTTGGTGAGCTTCATTTTCCTTTTCATTTGAGCTGGTTTGAGCTTGTTGAGCTTCTCGGTTGGTCAACTCCTTATCATTTCATGAAACACAACATCCCTTGAAACAAAAAAATTATTGTTTTCAATATCATAAAGCTTATATCCTTTCATGCCAGGAGGATATCCTATGAAAACTGATGGAATAGCTTGAGGATGAAATTTTGATCTATGAGTAGGTAGTGATGCAACAAAACAAAGACATCCAAACACTCGAAGCATGGAATCATCAACATGAGATTGATTTAATTGAAAATAAGAAGTGTGCCAATTCAAATAGGGGAAAGAGTTCTATTGATAAAAAAAGGTAGTAGTCAATAAACACTCTCCCCAAAATTGAATGGAAACACGAGACTGAAACATTAAAACCCTTGCCACATTCAACAAATGTTGATGTTTCCTCTCAACCACTGAATTCTATTCAGGACGCCCCCATACAAGAGAACTGGTGAATAACTCCTTTGGATGAGAAGGATGTAGGGAAAGACAATTCAGGGGCATTATCTGACTGAAAACATTTGACCTTAGTTTCATACTGAGTTTCGATTAATGTAAAAAATTGTGAAACAATTCTCAAGGCATCAGATTTACTCTTCATCAAGAAAACCTAGGTACACCTCGAAAAATCATCAACAAGAGTTAAGAAATATTGACAACCAACATGTGTAGGAGAGGGATAGGGGCCCCCAAGTGTCACGATGAATCAAATCAAACACTTCAATTGCTAAATGGTGATGACAATGACATGACAAACACTGTTGTTTAGCTAATAGAAAATTCAAACAAGGTTCATGAGCATGAATTTTAAGAGAATCAACATATATCAAAGCCTTTGAAGCATTTAAATGTTTGTGAGAAGAATGTCCAAGTCTATCATGCCAAGTAGCAACCGAGCAATGAGATGTATTACAAACAATAACAACTGTACGGACCTGCTTAACATGTTATTCAATGTGTAACAAGTAAAGATCTTGTCACAAGCTAGCTTTGCCAACCATCCTCAAAGATGACTTGTCTTGAATCACACAAGAAGCTTCAACAAACTTGACAATAACAGGTAATTGCTTAGTGAGAGTAGTGATAGAAATCAAGTTGAAAGAAAAATCAGGCATGAAGAGAACATCTTAAAGAATAAAGTCGGAGGATAACTTCACAGTTCCCATATATTGAACAACAATCTTAGATTGATTTGGTAAAGAAACTGAAGCATTAGTACTAGGAATAAGAGATGTAAAAACATCTCGTTGATAACAAATGTGAGCTATTGCTCCATAATCTAAAAACCAAGCACCAGATGAAAGAATCAGGGTAGATACTTGCAACATGTGAAGTAGTAGTAGATGACTCAGTATCAGACATGGACTTGGCCAAGTGAGATTGTAATAATGACAGCAACCCTTGGCATTGTTCAGTAGTCAAAGAAAAAAGCGAATCAGAAGAATTTTTCTTCTCGGTTGGAAGATTTTTCTGATGAAGGCGATGGCTTGATGGATAACCGTGGAGTTTATAGCAACAATAAAAAAAAATATGTCCATTATGCCATAGTATGAGCGAATATGTTTATCTTTCTTCTTAGATGTGCTTGAGCGGTTAGATGAGCCAGTAAAAGTGGTATGAGTCGTCGAAGAATTCTTGACCATGAGAGTGATGGTGGAAGAAATAGAGGATGTTAAGGGAGAAGATGGAATTGCACGTTGTTCCGCTTCTTGAACAACCAAAGAGAAGACACGATTGATGGTTTGTTTAGGCTCTATCAACAACAGCTGAGCCCAAATTTGACTGAAAGAGTCATTGAGACCCATAAGAAAGGTCATGACATATTCAGTTTGGAAGTAATGAATGAGATCTTTGACTCCACCATAAGTGCAATGACCGCAAGAGCATACCGGATGGTAAGAAGTCAACTCATTCCAAAGAGATTTCAATTTCGCATAATAGGCAGTTATAGAAGTTTGATCTTGAGATAGATTCGATGACTCACGACGAAGTTGAAAAACTCTTGGATGATTTATACGCTGATATCGTTCTTGAAGATCAATCCAGATTTCGCTAGCAGAATCAACAAAATTAATACTTGCAGATATCTCTTTGGACAACGAATTATGGATCCAGGCGATGACTACACCATTACAGATAACCCAAGAACTGAGCAATTCACCTGTCAGACGTAGTAGATCCATCAACAAATCCTAATTTGTTCCACAGTGAGATCGATAAACATAGCTTGACTCCAAGATGTGTAGTTCGTTTTAGTGAGCAAATTGGAGACAAGAACAAGATTGATACTATTGGAATGGTAAAGAAAATAAGGATTGGTGTATTGTTCAAGAACAGTAGGATTCATCGGCGATAACAAAGGCATTGACGGTGGAATCAATGAATTGAAAGTAAAAGAAATCGTTGGAACATTAGGGTTTGAAGGAGGAGTCATATCATCGCTGGCCATGGCAGACGCGGGAAAAGAAAAAACTCAATAGAAAGAAGTGCGAATTTTTACATCTGATACCATATTAGACTTTGAGTTTAATAAAATATCTGCCTTGTATTATTGATGTACAGAAAAGGCGTATATACATACAGATACAAGAGAGTTATAATGTACAAAAGGTAAAATTAAGGGCTTACTCGATAAATAGAAAAATTTAAGTTTTCATTTGGATAAATAGCAAAAACTTTTTAAAATTATAAAAATAGAAAAACGGACTATAAAATTAGAAAATAATGATGAACAATTGTCAAAATTACCCCACATGGAATTCTAAAGGTGTGAGAGTTTCAAAACCATTTGAAAACAACAAATACACTCTACTTAGACAACTATCATACGCTAAACAATACATTCTGACAAAGTGTCTAATCCACGTGTACAAGAAATAAACTATTTTCTTCAATACAAACTTGCTCCTAAAAAGTAAACCTACTCTAGTGGGAATACAGGATTGAAAGGAATCAGAATTTTGGAAATCAACGATTTCATTGTTGCCCTCAAGAGGTTGGGAAGAATGATCAATGTTTGCTAATTCATTATTCAAATACAGTGTATTTCTAGTGTTCGGGGCAATGGATGAGACATGGTCAACCACTACACATAAATCAATTTGGAGGACTCTGATAAAACTGACATCAACCACAAAATATCTTTATCTTCACAATCCTAATAAGATTTGAATTGGCAGAACCAATTACATTGACAAACGCGATATAGTTAACTCACTGGAGGGAAAAGTTTACCTTAGATATATTCCAAAAATTGTTGGAACCATGAATTTGACGGAATATGCGTCTCAAAATTTCGAAATCATGGTAGTGAGAATTCTCATCTCATTGACCATCAAAGAGGAGTCTAATCCATTGTAAAGTCATAACAAAAACAATAGCTTGTTAAAGAAACCACAACAAAACCGAAATCGATCAACACTTTGTCTGAGTAACAAAAGTTATGGCCATTTTTTACGAAGTGATATTTCTTTTTTTTTTCCAAATCATTAAAATAATAGCAAAATAGTATATAAAACTAATTTATTAAGAATATGAGAATGTACAACTAATTTATTAAGAATGTAGGTATAAAATTATGAAAAATAATTCAAAGATTTGAATAAAATTAAATACGTATAAAGTAATGAAAAACCATTCAAATATTTGAATTAATATATTGATAAAATAAAATTTAATAATACATGGATATTTAAAATATAAATTTGGTAGAAAATATGGATATTTAATTAAGGGGGATTAATTCGAAAAGTGGTTAAACAGAATCTAAAATAATAATAAAATATGGAGATTATGTTAACCAAAATTCGGAAGGCAATTGTTGTTAAAGAATACCAGAAATTAACCTATATACATAACTTGACCCTGTTTTTTATTAGAGATCGAACCACATCGCATCAAATCAACTCCAACATCAACATCAACTCAAGTTCTACTCTACGAAACACGCTTCTCTGGAAACCTCGTGCGAACAAATTGGCACGCCCAGTGGGACATCTCTACCTCTCATCTCTCTCTCTCGTCATCCAAGTCTAACAAATCTACAAATGGCACCAAAGAAAGTTGCATCCAAAGCTACCATCGCAAGAAACACTTACATAAGCTCTGTCATCACAGAGGAAATCTGGGGCCAGCATATGGAATTTCCTAAAGGCGGGATCGTCATAAGAGAAAATCCCTTGTTTGAAAACTATGCTTCTGTTACTGATCTATCTGAGAAAGAATCACATTTTGATGTAGTGTCTGTCATGATGACTAGCGTAACGACTGAGTCGACCATGGCAGAGATAGAGGTAAAGATAAATCTCCTAATGAAGGCTGTAGAGCAGCAAGATCATGAAATCGCTGCTTTAAGAGATCAGATACAGGCTCGAGATACTGCTGAATCAAGTCAATCCCCAGCTACAAAAGCCAATGACAAAGGAAAGACTGTCTTGTAGGAAAGTTAGCCACTACAATCCACCTTCGTTGACCCCCTGTCAGTTCAACAGCTCCAGCATATGATCACAAACTCCATAAGAGCTCAGTACGAAGGACCGTTGCAAAGCTCTTTTATGTACTCCAAGCCATACACAAAGAGAATCGACAACCTCAGAATGCCAGCTGGGTATCAACCTCCAAAGTTCTAGCAGTTCGATGGAAAGGGCAATCCAAAACAACATGTTGCACACTTCATTGAAACCTGTGAAAATGCAGGAGCCAGAGGAGACCAACTAGTCAAGCAGTTCGTCCGTACCTTGAAAGGAAATACTTTCGATTGGTATACTGATTTGGAGCTAGAAGTGATTCACAGTTAGGAACAACTAGAAAGGGAGTTCCTGAACCGCTTCTACAGTACAAGGCATATTATTAGCATGATGGAGCTAACAAACACTAAACAGTGGAAGGGAGAGACAATCATGGATTACATCAACCGATGGAGAGCTTTAAGTCTGGACTGCAAAGATAGACTTGCTAAATTATCTGCAGTGGAGATGTGCACTTAAGGCATGCACTGGGAGCTACTTTACATCCTATAAGGGATAAAACCTCATACGTTTGAGGAGTTGGCAACACGCGCTCATGATATAGAGCTGAGCATTGCCAATAGGGGAACTAAAGATTTCCTAGTCTCTGAAGGGAGAAAATACAAAAATGATGCCAAGGGCACTGAAAAGATCGTGGGTAGTGCCACAAAAGAATCTATGGTCGTTCATGTGACCCCGCTGAAATTTTTCTCCAAAGGAAAACAAACAAAATTTGAAAGAAGGCACAATGAGGGTGAGAAGCATCGTCCAACTCTTAAAGAATGACAATAGAAGGTTTATCCATTCCCTGACTCTGATGTGGCAGATATGTTGGAGCAACTACCAGAGAAGCAACTTATTCAGCTACCGGAATGCAAACCGCCGGAACAAGAAGGAAAAATAGATGATCCTAACTACTACAAGTATCATCGGGTCATTAGTCACCCAGTTGAAAAGCGCTTCGTGCTGAAGGAATGAATTATGAAGTTGGCTCGTGAAAAGAAGATTGAGCTAGATTTGGATGAAATAGCTCAGACAAATCATGCTACAGTAGCGGTGACTTCAAATGTTCTAATACTGTCTGTGTCCCATGCTCAAAGACAAAGTCCGATCCAGTTTGGAGAATTCGAGCCTATAGTTGTTCAGTTCCAACAAGAGATTCAAACAATAAATTCCGAAAAGAAAGATGAGCTTATTGAAGATGACAACAAAGGGTGGATAGTAATGACTCATCGAAAGAAAAGACAACCAAACTCCACCCAAAAAGACTTGCATTCCTATCGAAGCTATAGAAGAAGAAACAAGACTCATAAAAAGAAAGACAAAAAGATGACACGGAAGCCTAAGTCTACTAAGAAAGAAGATAAGAACTTTCCTCAATTCTGACGGTCGGCAACTTCGGCAGAATTTCTCCCAATAAGCTTTCTCAATAATCATCCAGAGAAAGTATTAGAAGTTATTGCATGTCATACTATCGGTATAGTGGAAGTTGACAACAATCATATAACTCTCGAAGAAGTCAACGACTCAGAGGAAATGAAGCAAAGAACTTCTGTCTTCGATCGTATTAAGCCTTCAAGTGCTCGATCTTCAATCTTTCAAAGATTGAGTATGGCCATGATAGGAGAAGAAAACCAATGTCCAATGACTACTTTTGCTCGAACTTCATCCTTCAAAAGGCTAAGTATATCCAAATCAAAGAAAGATCAACCTTCATTATCTTCTTTTGATCGTCTCAAGACAACAAGCGATCAACGTAAAGGAAGGAAGAAAATCTTGAATCCAACGTCATTCCATGAAGAAAACAACGACGAAAAGATTCACAGTCGTGTCCCTTCACGCATGAAGAGGAAATTTTCTGTTGACATAAGTACAGAAGGTTCCTTGATAGTGAAGTTAAAACTCATCATCTTGACGAATCCTAAAAATGAAGAGGATAATCAAAACCATGATGAAATAAGAGCTTCTAAAGTTTAAATGAAGAAGCTCCTCACCGCAAGAGCCTAAATTGCATGATGCTTCTAACCCGCATGAGCTTAAAATGTGAACGGCACCAAAAAAAAAAATTGTATGAATTACGTTACGACTTGATCCCTTTCATTATAAAAGGTATGTATGCAACTTAAAGAAATTTAAGTTCAGTCGCGCATAAAAAGAAAAAAAATTCTCTTCGAACTATATTATGACTTGATCCCTATCATTAAGAAGGGTATGTAGGCAGCTTGAAAAAAACTTTAAGTTCAATCCAATTAAAAAAACAACTTGAACTACGTCATGATTCGATCCCTTTCTTTAAAGGTACGAAAAAAACTTAAAGAAATTTAAGTTTAGTCCATCAGA
The DNA here is from genome assembly GCF_027475165.1 of Benincasa hispida. Lineage (NCBI taxonomy): Eukaryota > Viridiplantae > Streptophyta > Magnoliopsida > Cucurbitales > Cucurbitaceae > Benincasa > Benincasa hispida. Next base: position 9,688 of record NW_028326611.1, read on the forward strand.
AGAGGTACCACAACCACCTAAGTATAATATTACAAGATTGATGCTGATCATCCCCGTCAAAGAATGACACTTCAGATTGAAGATGTTCATCCTTATTGGGGGTAACACAATGGGTTGAAGATGTTCATCCCTTGTAAGAAGCCAGTACAGTAAATAAAAGACACACACGTGGAATGCGCTTCGCTTCCTCTTTAAAAGTAAACTTATATGCTCCTCCAACTTCAAGTTTAGAGGTTCCATCGATGCTCCATCTTCACGCTCAAAGTCGCGAAGTCGAGCTCAATGTGAAGATTCATCGATGCTTCATCTAACTCAAATGCAGAGGATTTTCCGATGCTTTGTCAAACTCAAATATGAAGGTCCCGTCGATGCTTCTCCATCTTCAAGTTTAAGGTTGGTGTGTATGGCTCGGCTCCATCTTCAATGACTCGGTCTACAAAATCATGACGTAGTTTCGCTTTATCTCCAAAGTTTTGTGGTGCGGTTTCATTTTCTCTCCAAAATGTTGGCGCGACTTCGCTTCATCTCCAAAGTCGTGGCGTGGCTTCGTTTCATCTCCGAACTGATGACACGTTTTCACTTCATCTCCAAACTGGATGACGCGGCTTCATTCCATCTTCAAAGTCGTGGTGTGGTTTCGTTTCCTCTCCAAAATATTGGTACAACTTCACCCCTTCTCCAAAATTGGTGTAGCTTCGCTTCCTCTCCAAAAATGTGGGTGTGGTTCCACCTCATATACGAGATCAAGTTTGGTTTACCTAGCTCTACCTCATATGCGAGGAAAACTCTAGTCCGTCTGGCTCCGCCTTGTACGCGAGATCGACTCTAGCCAACCTGACTCCGTTCAAAATCATGGCACATTCTTCTCATCTTCAAGGTTTGATGGCATATCCGCCGCATCTTCAAATACTCAATGGAATATTTCCCTTATCTTCAAATTTTGATCAAGGAGTAACATAACAAGGCAAACCTTTCGAGGATCCTCCCTAGGGTGATCGAATGGGAGAGTTGTGTGCCTTTGCGGGCCCCCTTCCCATGACGATCAGGATACACGAGCAGCGATATAAGGTAGACCTTTCCGAGATCCTCCCGAGGGTGATCGAATGGGAGAGTTGTAAGCCTTTGCGGGGCCCATCCCATGACGATCAGGATACACAAGCGGCGCTACAAGGTAGACCTTTCCGAGATCCTCTCTAGGGCGATCGAATTGGAGAGCTGTAAGCCTTTACAGGGCCCCTCCCATGACGATCAGGATACACGAGCGGCGCTACAAGGTAGACCTTTCTGAGATCCTCCCTAGGGTGATCGAATGGGAGAGTTGTAACTTTTGTGGGGCCCCTCCCATGACGATCAGGATGTACGAACGGTGCTATAAAGTAGACCTTTTCGGGATCCACCTAGGGTGATCGAATGGGAAAGTTGTAAGCCTTTGCGAGGCCCCTCCCATGACGGTCAGGATACACGAGCGCACCAAAGATGGGTCGATGAGATTAAAAAAAAACTTGTTTTGTTGTGCTCCTTTGGTTGCACCATAACTCCTACAAAAAAAATAGTAGGGGGGCAAGTTAGTAAAAAAAATAATAATAAATAAAAAAAAGAGCAAAAAAAAAATATATATATATGAAAACAAAAAAGAAAGGGAAGCCCTAATTCTCTATCTTTTCTTCTTTCTCCCTTCTCCTCACTTACAGCTTCCTACTGCAATTTAAGACTGATTTGCAATCCGAGTCCGATTGACAAAGGATGTAAAGAGCGTAAGATCGAAAGAGAATCACAATTTAAACTGCAAAGGACGTAAGAACGAAGGAGATCACACTACAAGATGAAGAAGAGCATGCGTCCTGCCAGTATTTATATAGCTAAGTTCGATGGGATTTTTTTCTACTAATCAGTTGAAATCTGATAAAATCACGGGTTACTCGAACTGAATACTGTTTATTTTGTTGTGGAACTCTGATTCTTGCTGAAATTAGTTAAGAGTCAACAAAAAAAGATCATGCTTGATTGGAGGCTGCCTGAATTAGGGGTCACGGTGGAGTTTTGAATCCCCAGATTCAACAACGAGGAGTTTTGAACTTAAGACTTGAGAGAATCTGGCATAAGCCAACAGTATGGAGAAAGAAATCTCGCTAAGGCTAGTATCGCTAGCCACAAAGCAGACGGTTGCCTGAGATAAAAAAAAAAGAAAAAAATTATTAATAAATAATAATAATAAAAAAAAGGGAGAATCTCGCTCGAAATCCTCTCGCTGGTGTCGATCTCTCCTACAATCTCGCTCGAAATGCTCTCGCTGATCTCGCTCTCTCCCACTTTCTCTCTCACAATCTCGCTCTCCACTTTCTCGCTCACAATCTCGCTCTCTCCCACAATCTCGCTCTCTCCAGTGTTGCTCTCTCCAAAATCTCGCTCTCGCTGGGATCGCTCTCTCCCACAATCTCGCTCGAAATACTCTCGATGATCTCGCTCTCTCCCACGATCTCGTTGGTAATGGTTTGGTATCGCTGGTAATGGTTTGGTATCGCTGGTAATGGCCTGATCTCACTAGTAATGGCTTGGTATCACTGGTAATGGCCTGATCTCGCTAGTAATGGCTTGGTATCGCTAGTAATGGCCTGATCTCGCTGGTAATGGTTTGGTATTACTGGTAATGGCCTGATTTCGCTGATAATGGCTTGTATCGCTGGTAATGGCCTGATCTCGCTAGTAAGGCTGTCTTCCAATACGTTGGCTCTCCAAAATCTCTTCCATTTAAGTTCAGATTCATATTCCATTCAAATTGGAATTAAAATCAACTGTTATTCCAAATCTCAGTCTAAAGCTTCTAATCCAAATTTTTATTCTAAATTCAAGCCAGCCAAATCGGGTGAGATAAATGTCAAATCTGTCCCAAATTAAAATTTGGCCATATCCCAAATTTTATCAATATTCGAATGGTTAACCTTGATATTGAGTTATGAATAAAATGCCGAGTCAAAATTTGGCTATATTCCAAATTTTATCTCAAATTTAAATAAACCTTAGTTTCTATACTCGTTTCCAAATAAAATTGAGCATATCCCAAATTTTTATCTCAAACCAAAATTGATCAAGATTCAATTTCATCCCAAATTCTATTCTGAATTCGAATTAAATTAAAGTGGAACATAAATTCTACTTTAGTTCAAATTAAAGTTTACTTAGCAAAAGTGTGTCAAACGAACAAGATTTCAAATCAAAATTTTGAGCTAAATTCTCATATTTTGATCATCATGATGCATCAAATTAAAATAGTCAAAAAATCATACTTTGATCTCAAATTACATTTTTTTCCGAGATTCATCCACCCATATACGTGCATAAATCTCGAAAAGAGGGCATTTGTTGAATGAGAAATTTTGGACCAATCACAAGTCACCACGTCATTTGTTAAATTAACGACGAATTTCTAAATCATTGACTTTGGGTCCAATTAGAAGTTGACACATGTCCCAAATTGAATTGAAAACAAGTTTCGATGACGTCATGATGAATCAGATGAGATTAACTTGGTCTAATTTGATATTACGATTTGAGCTTAAAGTCCAAACTACAAAAAAAGGTTGAATTGGACCCAAAACCAACTAATTGAGCCCAAGGGTCAAGCCCATGGATCAACCAAGCCCACGAAGCCCACCTGAGAACTCTATAAATAGAGAAGTTCTCTTCATTTGTAAGGACAACATTTTCTACACTCAGAAGACCCAAAGAGAATTTACTAACAAGCAGAGGACTCCTGAAGTTGCACTCCTATAAGGCAGAAAACCTTTAAAGACACAAATACTCTTCTAAGAACTCCAAGAAGACTCTTGACAAATACTCTTCTTCCAAGACTTCTACTCCAAGCTTCCAAGAACTCCTAAAGCTGCACTCCTATAAGGCAGAAGACCTTTGAAGACACAAATACTCTTCCAAGACTTCTACTTCAAGCTTCCAAGACTCCTGAAGCTGCACTCCTATAAGGCAGAAGACCTTTGAAGATACAAATACTCTTCCAAGACTTCTACTTCAAGCTTCCAAGACTCCTGAAGCTGCACTCCTATAAGGCAGAAGACCTTTGAAGACACAAATACTCTTCCAAGACTTCTACTTCAAGCTTCCAAGACTCCTAAAGTTGCTTTTCTATAAGGCAGAAGACCTTTGAAGACACAAATACTCTTCCAAGACTTCTACTTCAAGCTTCCAAAACTCCTGAAGCTGCACTCCTATAAGGCAGAAGACCTTTGAAGACACAAAGACTCTTCCAAGACTTCTACTTCAAGCTTCCAAGACTCCTCAAGCTGCACTCCTATAAGGCAGAAGACCTTTTAAGATACAAATACTCTTCCAAGACTTCTACTTCAAGCTTCAAAGACTCCTGAAGCTACACTTCTATAAGGCAGAAGACCTTTGAAGACACAAATACTCTTCCAAGACTTCTACTTCAAGCTTCTAAGACTCCTGAAGCTGCACTCCTATAAGGCAGAAGACCTTTGAAGACACAAATACTCTTCCAAGACTTCTACTTCAAGCTGCTAAGACTCCTGAAGCTGCATTCCTATAAGGCAGAAGACCTTTGAAGATACAAATACTCTTCTAAGACTTCTACTTCAAGCTTCCAAAACTCCTGAAGTTGCACTCTTAAAAGGCAGAAGACCTTTGAAGACACAAATACTCTTCTAAGACTTCTACTTCAAGCTTCCAAGACTCCTGAAGTTGCACCCCTAGAAGACACAAATACTCTTCCAAGACTTCTACTTCAAGCTGCTAAGACTCCTGAAGCTGCATTCCTATAAGGCAGAGACCTTTGAAGACACAAATACTCTTATAAGACTTCTACTTCAAGCTTCTAAGACTCCTAAAGTTGCACTCCTAAAAGGCAGAAGACCTTTGAAGACACAAATACTCTTCCAAGACTTCTACTTCAAGTTTCCAAGACTCCTGAAGCTGCACCCCTATAAGACAGAAGACCTTTGAAGATACAAATACTCTTCCAAGACTTTTACTTCAAGCTTCCAAGACTCCTGAAGCTGCACTCCTATAAGGCAGAAGATCTTTGAAAACACAAATACTCTTCTAAGACTTCTACTTCAAGCTTCCAAGACTTCTGAAGTTG
>NW_028326612.1:0-28000 GCF_027475165.1 Benincasa hispida
TTTGTTTAATGCAATTTGTAAAGAAAATGGTAAGACATTTAGCTGCACCCTGTTATATACTATGCAAAGCCTTATAACAAGGCAGCTAAGATAATTGAAGAGGGAATCTAAAAGGAGTATACATTGATTTTCTAGTTAGTTTTTCTCTTCTTACATATGTTTTAAAAGATTTAGATTACATATATATATACTCCATGTTTTGCTATTTCTCTACATATAAAAGTTATGAGTTTAGAATGTTTTTGCATGATAGATTTTGTTTGACCTGTTGTGGGTTATCTCTGAGAAAATGGTTTGGATATTAGTTCATAAATGTGATTGAAACATTGACCCTTAATAATTTTAACATATAAGAGTAATTTGTGTAGTTTAAGATTGAGCAATTTAGATTTGGATGTATGTGGACCGGGGAGTGATGAGGACGCTATGGATGTGTCAACGAAGTTAAGATATCAATGTGCGTCTACCGATCTCTCAACCTTTAATACTTTTAGGGAAAAAATGTGTGTACCATGCATAGATTTAAATTGGAGTAATTAAAAGATTGATAATGCATATTTCAAAATCTTGATTTTGTGTTTAGTTTATTGGTTTAGATTTATATAAGAGTTATACTATTATGTGCTTGAATGTTGATTTTAATTAGAAGCTTTGAGATTAAGCAAACTTCCATGTTGAGCATGGGCTTGACTTCCTAATTATATATATATGAACTCGCATATAAAGAAAAAAAAAAGGCAATCTTTTCCTGCAATGCATTAAAGATGTTGAGTATAATGTTTCTTTAATTTAGTGAAGAATATATATAGGCAGCTCCTTTAGTTGACATTGTATGGTGTTATGTGAACAACAGACATTATTCTAATTATAATTCTATTGGCTTAGCATGTAAGAATTTTAAATAATATTGAAGATTCTCTCATTATGTAGTTAGATGTATATATGATAGTGTCAATATATATATATTAAGATAGTTCTAACCTTCCATATTTTATGGCATGTGAGGTGGGAAAATCAAACCTCTAACGTCGAAATTGATAGTATAAATACTATGTCAATTGAACTATGTTTATTTTGAGATGGATAATGTTGTCCGGCTCCTTTTGAGAAGCCTGTAATGTTTAAAGTTTAGTGATTCCATTATTTAACATGGGTTTGATTGTAAAATTAGAGCTAAATTACAAGTTTAATTTTCAAACATTGATATTTGTATTCATTTCATCTTCAAACTTTTGAAATTGTCTAATAGTTCATTAAACACTTAAATTTGTACTTAATAAATACTTAAACTTTAAAATATCTAAAAGACTGAATTTTTAATTTTGTGTCTAATAAGTCTTCTACCATATTCTAAATTTTGGAAAATTAATGATATACAATATATATAATTTGAACTTTATGTAAAATGAAGCAAACTTTCAAGGGTGTGTCTAGTAAAGTCGAAAACTTTAAATTATTAAATAGGTCAAAAGACCTATTAGAGAAAAAATAGAAAATTCTAGAATCTATATATTGGACACAATTAAAAGTTCACAAACGTGTTAGACATTTTTAAGAACTTAGATACAAAATAAATGTATACAAACTTCAAAATTTGGTGGTGAAATTTGTCATTTAAACTAAAATAATTAGTTAATGAAACATATATATCAAGAATATTGAAGTATGATTTTAACTACAACTATGGCCATGTTTACTCCAATGTAGTAAATCAATGGTAATCTAAAAAGTTGGACACATTTAATTACGTTTCGTTGGAGAGTTTGTTTCTACAGTATGTTTGGCTGATTTTACTACGAGCAAAATTTGAATAGTTTGATTTTATAACATGTTCCATGTCCTGTTGATTCTGCCTAGAGATTGATTTCTTAAATGGCTACATATTTGCTTGGTGATTTCTTGTTCTCTGTGTCATTTCTTGTAAAAAATGCTAGGATTTGTCAGGGACATTGTAACGTGACAGATAGAAAATTCTGTAGAATATTTTTCCTTATCTAATAAGATGTTTATGCAGATTTTGTGGCCTTCTGTATTTTTTTCTTATAGAGATGATTTGTTCCTTCCTTGAAGATCTTTCCAAACTTAATTGTATATATATATATATATATATATATATATATATATATATATATATTGGCCATTTCAAAATTTTTGAAGTCGTTTTGTCTTGAGTGTTTCCTGAAAACCACAAGTGTGTCACCTTAGGATTGTGGAAGTTTGTTGTTGTAGATCTTGAGGTATTATTATAGATCATCCTGCAGTGCGATCCATTACTTGAGAAGGAATTCTCAAACTTAAGAGGAGCCTAAGTTCTTCAAGTGGGGTGATATTCATTTGAAAGTGGAAAAATAGAAGTTGAGAGAGAGTCTCACACTTAAGGGGGAGCTTAAGTGATTGTTTACTAACATTTTATACTTAGGGGGAGTCTAAATACGTGAAAGATGAGAGGATATCTCACACTTAGGAGGAACCTAAGTTTCATTGACAGGGTGTCTCACACTTAAGAGGAGCCTAAGTGATCATTCAAGAAATTAAACTATTCATGTGTCATTGTAATCATCGTATCTTTACAGTGTCATAATTGCTTTACATTATATTAGTGTGAAAATATCTTTTCATGGGCACACTGTCCCTTAAATGTAGGTGGTATTTCACCAATCTGAGTTACCAAACCTTGTGTTCTGTTTTATTTTTAGTTTTCTACGTTTATTCTTGATGTTTTAGGAATTGTTGTAACATCGTGTGAAACAAGTTATATTGTGTGTTAGATAATTTTTGTTTCACATTTGATGTTGTTTACTTTATGTTTCATACATGTACCGATAGTTGAGGCCCACTTCCAAATCTATAATCAAAACACGTAAAGTGATTGACAAGTGGTATATGCTCAAGCTAATTGTGTTTGAAAATTATACTAATTTGTTATCATTACCATTATTCTTACTTTTACAGCATGAGAACTATGAATTTGTCTCATTTATTATCACAATTATTGTTACATTACCATTATCGTTATCATTTGACCCTAAATAGTAATGGTAACAATAAATGTGACAGATTCATAATTTTAAGTAAATGTAATCAAAAGCAATTCACTTACGTTTGTGATTTTAGTCCATTATAATTTATCAATCCACGAAATCTCATCACGATTACACCAATTTTTAGAGATGAATAAATGTGACATAAGTTTAATATAGGACTCGTTGTCGGTGAATGAAATGGGATAGAAAAACTGTTCATAGGGTCGTGTATAAAGTTTATTATTGAATATATTAAAAATAATAATAATAGGAGACTCAATAACTCAATAACTTAAAAATAATAATAATAGAATTCCAAAATTGTAGTAATGATTATTATATTTAGCAAAGTGGTGAATTGACAACTGAAGTACTCTATTTGTCTTCTTTAATTTCTTGATAACTTACATACGACACACATTTCAAAAATAAAAAAAGAGCAGCATTCACATTTTTAAAATTCATATGCAAATGACAAATGGCTTATAAGTCTACGCCTTAAAACCCATAATAAAATTTAGGATAAATTACAAATTTAATCATTCAACTTTTGAGATGATTATCTATTTCGTTTTTTAATTTTTAAATTTATGAATTTAGTCTATAAATTTTTATATTACTTTTAAATATGCATAGATCTATTAGATACAACATTTATATATCTAATAGGTCGTCAATTAATTTTTAAAAAATATTGAATTTTTCACCAATTTTATTAGACATAAAATTAAAAGTTAAGAGGATTATTTGATAGATTAACTTACATTGTTTTTCAAAATAAAGATTTTTAACTTTTCTCAAACTTTTTGATTATATTCTCTTTTTCCTCTTTCTGTTCTTTTTCTTCTTCCTTCGATAATGTGCGATGGTTGGTGTGACTGTAAATACGAAATGTCAAACAAATTGATTTTGTTGTGTCATGAAATGATCACCGCCTTGAAAGTAATTATGTGACTATCTTATTGGTGCTAATCATCTAAGTCGATTGTTCCTCAAGGTTAACAAAAACATTAGGCACTGGTTGGAATTGAGCTGGAATGAATAAAAAAAAAAAAAAAAAAAAACTTTACTTAGGGAGAATCAGAGAGATAGAAAATGGAGAGAAGAAAAATTCATATTTTTACCAAATTTAATACTGATATATATATATGGCATTCATTATATTGGTAACAGTAAAAAAGTTTTGTAATGATCAAATGGTTTCAAAACATTGAATTTGTAACGGTCAAATAGTTTTAAAACATTAGATTTATATCGTTATAATATTTTTCAGATCTTTTAACGTTAAACAGGTCACAAAATTAAAAAATCCCCATGTGGAACAAAAGCAAAAGATATATGTTGATACAGATCATTCCCAATAACGACTGGAAACAAAAAAAATTTCACACATCAAACAAATTAAGCTTAGAAGCTAAGAACAAAAAAGTGAGCAGAAGGTACCAGAACCAGAAAATGAGGAAGAATCAGAACAAGAACTAAAAATGTGAGCTAGAACGAGAGCGTGTGCAAGAAAAAAAATTGAAAAAAGACTTTGTAGCACCAATAAAATGTTAGAAAGTATTGTTTTGAAAAGACAGTCAAAATTCATATTTTGAAAAAAAAACAAAAATTAAGGTAATAAACATAGAAAATTTCGAATTTTAAAGATTTATTAGACATTTTCTAAATTTCAATAATCAAATAAATATAAATTTCAAAGTTTAAAAAACTAAAATTTGTAATTTACCTTAAATTTTAATGTGAATATACTAAGCAGTAGTATACAATAAATCTGTGGTTCGAACCCTTACCAACGTTTTCTAAATTTTTGTGCACATACACAAGAATAAAATATTAAGGTCATTATTACAAATGTTATTACACATACACAAGAATAAAATATTAAGGTCATTATTACAAATGTTATTACACATACACAAGAATAAAATATTAAGGTCATTATTACAAATGTTATTACACATACACAAGAATAAAATATTAAGGTCATTATTACAAATGTTTGTGAGGGTATGTAGAGGAGAGACATGAGCTTTTGAGCAGTCAGAAAGTGTTTTTTTTTGCAAAAGAGAGATGAAACTCAACCTTCTGCGCAGTATGCAAGTAAAGAGCCAACAAGATATGTCCCATTGCCATTAACAAACAATTCTTTGTTTTCTTTTCATTTGTTCACAACTGATTCATGTTTTATACTCATTTTTGCAATATATTTTTTTACATTAGTGTGATATATAATATCTACTCCTAATTTGCTTTTAGTTTCACACCATTAATAGAATATATGACAGAAGAAGTTGGTCAATACTTAGTCTGTATAGATATTTTGTTGCCATGGGAAACTTCAAGCACTCCTCTAACACACTCTTCTAGTTCACACACGTCATTGAGTTAATTGCAAAAGTGTATTAGCATCGATGTGGTGTTGAGCCATTTACATTATGTTGGGAATGACTAATCAATTAGTCATTTGCTAGAATGACTTGTCATAAAATTAGTCAAAGACTTCTAAATGTATTTTCATATTTAATTTAAATTTAAAAGGTTTTTTTGCATTTAATTGAGATATGAAATGATTTCCTATTTAATTTCGACATGAAATGTTTTTGTATTTAATTAAGATCTGAAATCTTTTCTGCATTTAATTTAGAAAAATGTTTTTATTGGATTTTTATAAAAAGAAAAAATTATTTTTTTAGTCGGTGAGATTTGAGTTTGACATGATATTTCTCTCTACTAAAATGATTTAATTATGAGCAAAGTTTTCATCGATTTCAATCCTTCTTCGACAAGTGCACGTTTGAGAAAGGTGTTATGTTAATCTTGGGGAGCAACCGGCTTCTGGCGATTTAGCATCGAGGTCGCACCGATTTTGCTTTCAAGGAAATGGATCTTCCACGGCATAACGATGATTGAGAATCGGAATTGATGAAGACTAACAATTTATGAAAGCAAAATTAAAGAATACCGATCGATTGCACCTCCATCTTCGATCTCCTTCTCCATATCGAATCAGAACACTGGAACCGTTGACGGATCTAACACCATTCTCATCGTCGCCGGAAAAGCGCTTAATCGAATTCGAAAAGTTTCATCTCATGGTCAAGTTCGAATTGGAATCCACATTAACAATCATCTCAACCAAGTCGGTTAATTTGGAACTTGAAGAATCCTGACTGGAGTCCGTGGTGGATGTAGGTGGAGGCAATGATGCATGGCGTTCTTGTTTGAGGAGAAAGCCATCTCTTTGGATGTTGGTGAGAAACTTCGAAGAGAAATTATGGATTAGCTTAGATTCAATGAATGAAAATGTACAAAATTAAGAGGGTAATTTCTCTTTTTAACATATAAACATAATTGGATTGTTAGCTTGCTTTGTTGTTTATGAATGAATTGTGTTGGGAATAAATTTTGAGCGATATTATACTTTCATTCTTGTTTTGAAATTAATAAGGGAATATCGAAAATTAGGAGAGACTTTCATTCCAAATTAAGAAGGAAAATTAAGAAAAGATAGAAAGCATTAATTTTGGTATACTAAATTAAGGAAATAGGTGCACTAATTATTATTAATTTTAAATAATAATTTGTTGACAAAATTATTTGACTAGAGACATGGTTTAGGAACTTGGAGAGACAACTCGACATATATAGTTTCCACTTTGTGATGAACAAATAGTGATTAATTCATATTGATTATGTTCTTGTGATAGAATTTTTGGAATATGTGGGTCTTATGGCATGATATTTAACCTTGTGGTTAACTATCACTCTTAATTTGGATGATTGGATGATGATGTCAGTGATCTTTTTTTTTTTTTTTTTATTTGATTAAGTTTCACATATCTTGAAGGTATTTTGATGAATTAAAAATTGGGTTAAATGTGATAGAAACTTCTTGAACTCTACTTAGGCAATCTTGACATACAATTACAATAACCAAAGAATTTTATTTTTTTTTTTTATTTTTATTTTTTTTTATGTGAGCAATTGTCTACAAACCTCCTCAAAAGTCCAAACCATAATGTTGAAAGAAGAGCTTCTAAATTTGAAAGAATTATAATAATCCTTCTAGTAATTAATTCACCATTGGTTTTGAGAAAAGGTCAATGGTACATTAGTAAAATGTATTAGAGTTTTTTTTTCTCAAAAAGAAGGAAATATAAAATAGAGTAATATACTCATGGTGAGAACTCTGAAAATAACACAACACGCAAACAATAAGCTCACGGTACATTGGTTTTCATTCTCAATATGTTCATTGTGTAAGGAAAATTGTGAGATTTTCCTGTGTGTAATATCCAAATAAGGAAAATAATATTTGCAATACTTGATATTATAGCCATTGAAAATTTAGCAATAAATTATGCATCAATCCATTGTTTGAGGTGTTGATCGTTGATTTGTTGGATTGTAATCTCTTTGTTGAACTGTTGGGTTGAGTTTGCCCTTGATTGATGAGGTTGATGTGGCATGTGCTGACATAGTTAGCTCACGTGGTGGTGGTTTGTTAGATTGTTCAACAAATTTAATTTTTACATATGGAATGAGAATTTAGCAAATTTATTTTATTGCTATTTTATAGTATGATATTAAATATAACTTTATTAATACATATTTGAATATTTCATGAGTAGTAAACTATATTATCTTAAATGAGATCTACTTGAGCATGATTTATGTGATAATTATCATATATTGTAACACCCCGCACATTTTTTTCTTTAATAATAATGTAATTTTCAGTAATTTTATTGTTTGAAAATTCAGTAATTGTTCTTAGTTGGATGACATTTTTGGAATTTTAGATTTGAAGTATAAATGCGAGAATTTAAGTGTTGGCGTGAAAATTATTCAATTTTGAAATTCATATTTGAAAATTAATGGCAGAAATTAATTTTCTTTGGAAAAGGAAATGAATTAAATAGTATAAAGTGGAATAAGGAAATGATTTAATTATAATTATACTATTTTCCAATTTTTTATTATTATTATTTTTTTTTAATAAAAAGAAAACCCATCCCATCCCTCACGCACGCGACCTCCCTCTCTCCCCAAAAAAATTTCTTCCTGCCATTAACGCCACGCTGCCTCCTCCACTGCCCAGATCCAAATGTCGCCGCTTACCCCGTCAATTTCTCCACCGCCGTCGCACCGCTCACCCAGTAGGAGCCGTCTGAGTCACCGCCGAACTAGCCCTCTGACCACCGCGCGCCGCGCCATCTTCCAGCAACTTGACTTTTTAGTTTTGGTAAGATCTATTTTTGGTGGTTGGGTTTCTTGAAAGACTTTGGATGCCCACTAAGTTGGATTAAGGATTAAATTAGTCGCACTATTTAATTTCAGATTTGAACTTGGGAAATCATAACAGCCACTGTCCAACGATTCAAGATCGTTTGGCAAGAGTTATAGTCGTTTGTGGGTACGCTTCGATTACTGAACTAAGTTTGACTTAACCCTTGTGTCTTTAAGGTTCCAAGTCGTCGTCCATTGGGAATTAAAATATGAGATTTTGGAGTCGAAATCTTGGGAGTGGTTGTTGATCAAGTTCTTTGGATAAGCTTTTGGGTAATGTGGATTTGAATCTAAGATTTCACAATTATTGTTGGACTGAAATTTAATGGTTATATTCATATGTTAGGGTCGTTACTTCAAACCGCGGTCATCATTTGATTGTCTGAGTTTATCTATGGAATTTCGATTAAGGTAAGTAATCTTATTACTGGAATCACTTTTGTGCTAGGCGATACACTGTAGATTTAATATTGAGGATCCTACAGCAGTTTTTCTTTGAATAATTTTGATTGTTTTGAGGTTGGATGGACTGCTTATGAAGGATATATGAGCATGTGGTAATATATCGGAATATGATTACGTATGAGCTTGATTTGGAATTTTATGAGTTATATTAAATGATGATTGAGCATGACCCTTAAATTATGAGTTAAGTAGCATTCCTATTGGATTTCCTTAAAGCTAGATGAGCATTAGACATTTGCTGATCTATATAGTTATGTGATTTATTATGAGAATGTGTAGACTGTATGATATATTACGAAATCCTGAATATTGTAATTGTTTACATGATTTAGTGCATGAAAGTGATGTGCTACAGTTGATCCATTTAAAACTAGATTAAATACGTATGTTAAGGTTAATTAACATAAGGGTGACGATGAGGAGATTTTAGAGGATTCATGATTAGGTGAATGTTATATGTAATATGAAGTTAGATGCAATCTCCTTTCCTTTCCAGACTATGCGACTGCATGAAAGTAATGCACGTCTGAGGGCACTAGTAAATGAAAGAGATGTACAAGGGTTGGTGTGTATGAAAGTGATACATACCTAAAGGGTACTAGAGTGTACGAAAGAGGTACATACTCAGTGAGTTATGTATATACAAAAGAGGTGTATGTCTAACCATGTGTACGAAAGAGGTACGCATCCCTACATTTATAGAGAGGATCTGGAGTGTATGAAAGAGGTACATACTCAGTGGGCTATGTGTATACAAAAGAGGTGTATACATAATTAGATGTACGAAAGAGGTACATACTTAGTAGGTTAGGTGTATACGAAAGAGGTGCATACTTAACCAGGTGTACGAAAGAGGTACACCTTTAGTAGGTTATGTGTATACGAAAGAGGTGTATATGTAACCATGCGTACGAAAGAGGTACACATTAAGTAGGTTTACGTGTATACGAAAGAGGTATATGCAAAACCATGCGCATGTAAGAGATTGTGTTTCCTTCGGGATTCACCAGAGGTTGTGGGTCCTACAGGACTTACTAGAGGTAGTGGACATACTCAGCTACAGTAGACTAGAAATAATTTTTTCATGTATATATGTGTCCCATGAGGACTAGAGCAGTTTATATGTTCCACTAGAGGTAGGCATCTAGAGGACATAGATGTCTAGCCTGACCCCAGTAGTGTGGTTACTTACTGAGTATTTTATACTCATCTTTTTTTTTATGTTTATGTTTCAGATAAGAGTAGGGACGCGCCGGTGAATGACAAGCAGAATTTGTAATCGAGCCATTGGGACCAGTTTTATGCTTCCCCTCATGAGATTTAAACTTCTTTTCACGTTTTTCTTAGCTTTCAATGTTGATGTTTAAAATTTACTATTTAGAATCGCTTCCAGATTTATTTGTTATCATTTATGATTTATGGGTACCCTACCGTTGTTTTTAATATTTGAAATTAAATGCATAAGTCTTTTAAATTTACCTTATTTAATTAACATTTTATTCACCACAATAGAGTGTCGTTTTTAAGTTCCACGCATGCATGTGTTTAGTAACGGTCTAACTTAAGTCCTAGGGGGTCGGGTCGTTACATATATGGTCATTAATTCCATAAAGCATCATCATTACTTTTAAATTAAGTTTGACCCTATACATTATTTTGACCATCATCTAACTTTCTTGTAGTATGAATATATGTAAATTCCATCCTTTTATGTGAAAGTATATAGAATTGATGGTAGTTTGAGACATCGTCTAGCTATAAAATGTTTTGTTTTATAAGATTTTTTTCCTCATACAGTAGACAATATCTTACCACTGTGGAGATATTTGGTGGGTTGTTGTTCCTAACAAGAGGTATTAGAGTCATGACCTTAGTTTAGTTGTGTTGAATAAAGATGTAGTAGAGCCTCAAAAGTATGTCATTATATGATCTATAGTTGAACTTTTTCAGATACGCAATGTACCCTAGTAAAGAGGAGTTAGCCTAGACAAGAGTTAGACGGATAAATAACTATTTGAGGGGAGGCTCGGTGGTCCTTTGTTTGAGGAGAGGAATGTTGAGAATACGACCAAAGACCCACATTGGTTAGATAAGGAGATGATCATCACATTTATTACATAAGGAGATGATCATGGGTAATATATAATTTCAATTTATTAAAAGTATGCATGTCTAGGATCTTGAAAAGAGAAAATGAAGATTGATGATTTCTGGTTGCTATATGATTTAGCAACTTTTGAAGAGACATTATATGCGCATATGACTAAAATATTTGAAATAGCCATTATAAACTCTTATTAGCATTTTTATAACACATCACATGGATGTTTTCTCAAGTTGTTTGAGCTGATTATGTGAATGTTTGTTAATATCCTTTGATGATGCTCCTGATTATGCTAGTATGAATATGAAGAAAAATAAGGAAGATAGTATTTCTCGATCTAAATATGGAAATATTATAGGAAGTGTTATGTTTTGATGAACTATAATAGACCTATGATTAAAGATGATTTGATTGCTCTTCATTGTTTATTAAGGTATATTAATGGTACAATAGATTATTGTTTGCATTTTAATATTTTTCTACCATACTAGTAGGGTAGTGGATGCAAACTGGGTAACTTAAAATGACGAAGTAAGCTATACTAGTGGTTGTGTTCTTATTGGGTAGAGGAGCTATTTCATAGAAGTTGGCAAAACAGACTTGTATAGTAAGGTCCACCATAGAGTCTGAATTTGTTGCTAATAATCATAGACTTGTATAGTAAGGTCCACCATAGACTTGTATAGAAAACTCCACCATAGATCAGTCATGAAGAGTACACCACCGGATAAAAACGCTAACAATACCATTAATTCTAGCATGCATCAGTCAACTATTAGAATTCATAATAACATTACAGTCACATTAACATAGTCATCATATTCAATGTGCAAAATGTAAATATAAGGTCTTATTATGTTCAAGCAACGTAACTTATGAACTACCAAATCGCCCACATTCATTGCATAATCAAAGCGTAGCAAACCATTCCATATCCTTTTATATAAATACAAAGTCTTATCACCATCATTTTGATTAGGACGTCTCGTTCGAAAGCAAACCAATAGTAGGACACTTACCTTGAGATTAAGCCCAAATATAATATTTCAAGTAAAATCTCCTTAGTAACTTTAGCAAACTTAAACCAAACCTCAGTACATAATTTGCTCCAAACAACTTCCAACTTTGTATAAAAATCCAAATCTACATTTGAATCACAATTAAGGGTTAAAAACCCAACTTACAACAACATAAACCAATCTAAAAAGATTTAGAAACCTTAATCACTAACCAAGAATTGCCAAAATCGATCTTTAAAACTAATGGAAAGCAGTTTACAACATTTCAAACCTTCAATCTAAATTTGAAACATTGTGGGTAACATCAATTTCATGCCAAAATTTCATGGGCATTTAATAACTTCCATCAAAATCCAAAAACTTACCAAAAATTCACCTAATTCATAATCATCTGGACAACACGCTATTCTCCTCTAGAAATCCACCAAATGTTATATTAAAGTTAAGAGCAATTTAAAAGTCAGCCTTGAATATTCATTAATGAATTGGCCCAATAAATAGTCAGTCAGAATACAGGTGGCAGTAACAATAAAATAACCAACTAGTTAATCAAAAACTAATTTTAATACACCCCCTCAAGATGGAGAATGAACATCAATAATTCTCATCTTGTCTAATAAAGAAGGAAAAAAAGAGTACGACATTGATTTGGTAAAAATGCCTGCCAAATGAGCATTAGAACGAATAGGAAGAAGCTTGATGTCATCATGAGTAATATGTTCTCGAACAAAATGACAATCGATCTCAATATGCTTCTTCTCCTCATAAAAAATTGGATTAGATGCAATATGAACAGCAGATTGATTATCACAAAATATAAGAGCAGGAACCGAAGGAGGGACTTGGATATGTTTAAGAAGTTGAAGAATCCATACAATTTTATTTGTGGTGACAGCCAAGGCTCGATATTCAGCTTCAGCAGAAGAACGTGACACTGCAGTCTGTTTCTTTTATTGGAAATGGTGTCCTAAATCTCCTTGTACTATCGTAGTTTGTAGACTCTATATAAACATATTATTATTAATAAAATAAGTGTTTTTTATTAGCATATACTCAGTCCAATAAACTAAGATCCAAGGTTATTTTATAAAAATTTAAACAAGTATGTAGAGACATATAGGTGGATCTTGCTTAAATAATAACCTAAATGGTCTGTAGTACATAGATAAGGTTAGGTACCTTATCCAGATGACACTACAGATATGACCCTCTTTCTAGATGTTACAAATGTTGTAAAGTGATACAAATGATCTAATCCTGATTATTCATGTGGAGACATGCGAGCAGGGGTATCCTATATAAAGAGTTTGTATAATACCAGACTACGAAATGATTACTCTCTTTATATAACACCGTTGATAATAGAGATTTATATTTCACTAGGATGACCATAGGTGACATGACCTGAATCCCGAGTAAGTTGTGAACTCCTACTTATGAAGATAGTCCTTTGATTTGTATGGATGAGAGTGGTCAGATTGCCAACTCAACAAGCCTACCATTTTAGGGATTCGTCTGATTGGGGAGTTGGGAACTCAGCTTCATAAGATAGAATTCACCCATTTCTCGATGCAGGGGTAAGTAAATAAATTGCTCCCTTAGAGGCTGATTCCGGGTCTTGAACATAGTAGCCACACTTTCTCTTGGGAAAAGAGGACTCGGTCATAGTGGGACTATGATTTATTGTTCATTAGAGGAATCAATGGTACTTAAGGAGTTAGATGTAACTACAGGGGCAAAACGGTAATTTGGCCCAGTTGTACTTACGAGCAACTTGTGAAGGGTCACCGCACTATTGATTGAAGTGTGAAGAGTGTAGTTGTCGGTCTTTAGTCGAGTGCCCGACAGTTAATGGATGATGGATATCGTGAGTAAAGAGTTTAGTCAATTTTTCACATACTGTTGCAGCTTCAGGTCCATAAGGTCCCCTTGGTAGCTTAATGGATTTAGGTTGAGAATTAGTTTTTGGGTTAGTTTGAAATGTTCAAATTAAAAAGAGGGAATTTGATTATATATGATATAATTAAATTAATTCAATTATATATGATATCATTGATATGATGTATTTGATACATTATTTGATTGGAGGAATTAATATAAATATGATTTATTATAAATGCCATAAAATAGAAAAAGAACTATGGTTTATATGTTGTATATGATGCAATATTTCGTTTACTAAACGATCGAGCGTTGAGTTTACTATACGATAGTACTTATTTTTTTAAACGATTGAGTGTCAAATCTATGTGATAGACTTTCTTCTTCTACACGATAGTGTTGCCCGATCTTCCATTCTTCTATCCAAAATCATACAGAGCCCACAACTCTTGGATTCTCATCTCGAGAATACCAAGATAGTCTTATGGTGGTGTTTAGTTCTATTCGAGGATCGAGTTTTACTCACTGGTGATCGAGGAAGTTCCACTTGTGTTCGTGCTGTTTGACGCGTTGGTGAATGATAGAGGAAATATGTGAAGAAAGAGTTCTTCAAAGGTATTGTCACTCGATCCCTTGTATTTATTCAAGAAGCATGTTGTAATTTATCATTAATGCATAATCGTTTCTGTTTGATCGTAAATGTTTGAGTTCTTTCACAATGGAGTTTGGAACGATTCACTTCCACTCAAAGGTCCTCTAGTTTTAGAGTTCCTTCATCTTTACCTTCCAAGTAACCATTGAATCACCTAGAAAAACACAAAAACCAATTGTGGACTTTCTGGTATCCAAACAAGTTGCCCAATCAACATCAGTCAAAGCCCTCAACTAAAAAGAAGTATCAACCTTAAGAAAAATGCCTTTGCTAAGACTGCCTTTCAAGTAATGCAATAGAGAATGAGCTGCAGATAAATATGGATATCAAGGTTGTGACACAAATTTACTTAGGTTGTGAATAGCAAAAGTAATGTCAAGCTGAGATATAGTTAAGTATAATAGTCGACCAATCAACCGTCGATAAGTGGATGGACCTTCCAACAATTCTCCTTGATCTGACCGAAGTTTAAGATTAGGATCCAATGGTAAAGAGCATGGTTTGGTAGATAGAAAATCAGTATCATCAAGCAACTGTAAAGCGTAATGTTGTTTGAGACAAAGAAATACCCTTTGATGACCTTGCTAACTCCAACCCCAAAAAGTAACGTAAATCTCCTAAATCTTTAAGCTTAAAGGTCTTAAAGGTGATTTTTCAATTCAGTAATATCACATAGAGAAGCACTGGTAATTATAATGTCATCCACGTATACAAGAAAAACAAGAAAATGAGACCCAAAACCTCTGGTTAATAGAGAATAATCAGACTTGGATTGAGAAAAGCCAAGTAACAACAATGCATTAGAAAATTTGTCAAACCATTGGCGAGAAGCTTGCTTCAAACCATATATCGACTTATGTAGTTTACAAACTAAATGCTTCCCTTTAATTGGAATATGATCATGCTTGTAACCAAGAGGAAAATCCATATAAACTTTCTCCATTAACACCGTGTAAAAAGGCATTATTCACATCAAGTTGAACTATTGGTCAATTAAGAGAAGTAGCAAGAGTAAGAAGTACCTTGATTGTTACCAATTTAGCCACATGAGAAAAGGTCTCAATGTAATCTAAGCTTTGTAATGTCCAACAGATCCATTCGATTTATGCTTGACTTTATATGACCACTTGCAACCAATAGAGTGTTGCCCTAGAGGAAGAGGAATTACAGACCAAGTGTTGTTGGATTCCAATGCTTTTAATTCATCAGCCATGGCAAACGTCCAATGAGAAAAAGGGATAGCTTGGTGATAGAACTGTGGTTCATATTCAGAAGGGACACTTAAAACAAAATGTTGATAAGCAGGAGAAAGCTTTTCATATGATATAAAAAAAGTCAAAGGATATCGAGATCTAGTTGGTTCCATAGAGCTAGCTTGTAAAAGACTACAATGATACTCCCTTAAATAAGAAGTTTTGTTATTCTGGTAGAACGATGAGGAATGATGTTATCACTATCACAAACATCATTGGAAGAACCATCAAGACAGCAACCATTCAAAGTATCATGAATATCATGAGAAGATTTCCTTGTTTCAGCAACAACAATATCATCATTTGAAGATTCTATAGGCATATCATCATTTGGAGAAGTAACTTGATCATCATTATTATTCACAATAGGACTATCACTATGAACAATAGGTGGTATGGCTAAAACATCATGAAGAGAAGGACTATTCACATTAGTAACAATAGGAAAAATATTAGGTAATGAAGTAGACAAAATCCTTGGGAATACCAAATCTGGAAAAAAAATTCATGGAAAGTGACATCCCTTGAAATAAAAATGCGTTATTTTTTAATATCATAAAGTCAGTATCCTTTAATCCCTGAAGGATAACCCAAAAATACAACAAGAATTGCATGAGGATGAAACTTCAATGGTTGGTTTGTTAATGTGGAAGCAAAACATAAACAACCAAAGGTTCGAATATAAGAATAATCAACATGTTGTCCATAAAAACGAAAATAAGGAGTAGTCCACTTTAATAAAGGAAGAGGAATCTGATTGATGAGAAAGCAAGCAGTAAAAACACATTCACCCCAACACTTAATAGGAACAGATGCTTGAAAGAGTAAAGAACGAGCAACATTCAAAAGATGTTGATGTTTTCTCTCAACAACAGAGTTCTGTTCTAGATAAGAAATACAAGAATACTGATGTAGACCTCCTTTAGTAGCAAAGAAAATAGTAAAAGCAAGTTCTGGGGCATTATTAGACCGAAACTGTTTAATAGATGCATAATTTGATTCTCAATGAGTTTGAAGAAACGTGGAATAATTGCTAAAACATCTGACTTTTGTTTCATAAAAAAAAAAAAAACCATGTATATCGGGAGTGATCATCAACAAGTGTTAGAAAGTATTGATAACTAGAATGCATAGGATTTTGATATGGTCCCCAAATATCAAAGTGAATAAGATCAAACACATGTAAAGGTACATTATTATGAGATATGAAAGATAGTCTTTTTTGCTTTGCAAGGGGACCATTCATACAAGTAGTAGAAGTATTATTCTGAAATTTAAAAGGTAAAATAGTTTGCAAGGAAGATAAGTGTTTGTGAGATGGATGGCCCATTCGATTATGCCAAATATTAGTATTCTCCATATGAGAAACAGAAGAACACATAGAAATAGAAAAATTATCAATTGATTTGTTTGAACTTATATACAACTTATAAAGTCCCTGCCAAAGATTAGCCTTCTCAATCATTTTCATGGTTGACTTATCTTGAATAATGCAGGAATTCCCAAGAAACTTAACAACGATTGACTTATCAGCAGTTAAAATACTTATAAAAATTAGATTATAGTGAAAACTAGGAACAAACAAAACATTTCGTAGCATAAGATGAGAAGTGGATAAGTTTATATTCCCCGCCGATTTCATCATTCTGGATTATAAAGAGGATAGGGAAATGCCCATTATTTTGAGTAGGTCATTTTTATGCACAAGGAAATTCCTTATAGACATTTACAAAGGTGAACTGACGACGAGGGTAAATGATCAGGAAGTAAAATTTAATGTATTTGATGCAATGAAATTCTCAATAAAGTGGAAACTTGTCAACAAATCGGCATGTTGAAATTGGAACTTGAAGGAAATAAAGTTAAATTTGAGTTAACTTGTGAAGAAGAATGTGAAGGAGACTTTGAGGTAGAACATGAAGAAAAAGTTATTCTTGTTATAACCAAAACAAAGAAGAAAGTTGAATCTTTAGATCTGAATAATCTACAAGGATTGTGCTTGGGCACAAGGTCTCTCATAAAGGTTTAGAAGTAGATTCTGCCAAGGTTGATGTGGTGGCAAAATTGCCAACGCCTTCTAATATTAAGACATTATGAAACTTTTTTGGACATGCTGGTTTTTATCAACGCTTTATCGATGGATTCTCCCAAATTGTTAAGCCATTAAGCAACTTACTCGAACTCAATCAATCATATGAATTTACTAATTCATGTGCCCACGCATTTTGAACGCTCAAGCAAGCATTGAGTTCATTGCATATTCTCATAACACCAGACTAGACGTATCTATTTGAACTTATGTGCGATGTAATTTATATGGTAGTAGACACCATGCTAGGTCAAAAGAGAGATAAGATAATTTGTCCTATTTACTATGCAAGTAAGACTCTTAATGAAGCTCAAAAGAACTATACAACTACATAAAAGAAGTTGCTAGAAGTAGTTTTCACCAAAGAGAAATTATGCACGTATCTTGTTGGATCAAAAGTGATTGTCTACACTGATCATTCAGCAATCAAATATCTAATGGCAAAAAAGGACGCTAAATCGCAGTTGATTATACGGATTTTATTTCTCCAAGAGCTTGACTTAGAGATTGTGGAACGAATGAGCATTGAAAATCAAGTTGTCGATCATCTTTCAAAACAACATGGGATCTTCTGTGGGTGACACTTCAGGTAGTATTCATACACATCTTCGGTTGACTGAAATACATCTTAAACTATTTTAATTTTTTTATTCCTCATAGTAGCTTTCCATACACTTGGAGGAAACGCGAGCATTCGCGGAATATCGAGTTGGAAAAATACGTCCAAAAACATGGGAGAATTTCAATTGTGATCAATGAGGAGGAGGAGAAGTTGATTTGACAACATTCGGTACGATTTAGTGATGTGATTGGTGTCGCCATCAGATCAGCATTTCCAGTATGATGATGTACTTTTACTGATGTTCCAAACGAATTTGTCGAATTGGTTAAGAGTCAATTATTGGTAAGTTTATATGTTTGTTCTTTTAGATTTTCATGAACAGCATATATGCTAATTATTCCTTACTTCTTTTGTAGCCTCATTTCGTGCTTGATTTATCCCATCAACCACTTAATAATTTTATAGAACATCAAATGAAAAACTCGTTCAAAGAATTTAGAGCAGATTTGTACAGACATTACAGGAAATGTAGCAACCCTCAGCAAGCACGTGCTAACCCGCCTAGCTGGCTTAAGAATATATCAGAAAATTGACATTTTTTGTGTGACCGCGTCAAAAGTGAAGAGTTTCAGGTTAGAATAATTTAGGGCATGTATCATTTACTTCATTTAATATTATAGAATATCTTTTTTTTCTTTTTGGTTTGAATGTGCGAAATTTCGGAGACGAACAGGAAGAATAGAGAGAAATTACTGTCCGACCACGTAGGTAGATCGAAGTCATTCCTGCAAATTCAATATAAGCTGTAGGAAAAGCAAGGTCGGAAAGTAGGACGTGTTGACCTATTTAAAGAAACATACTCTAAAGGTGGCAAGTTCGTGAATCAGACAGGGCAGTTGAGGATGCACATGTAACCAATTTTGTTTTATTTTCATTTTGTTTTTCATTTATAAGTTCAGTCGCTCGTACTTACACACTTAATTAATATGTGCAGAATAAAATGTTAGAATTAAAATCTAACCCCACTCTAGAAGGTTCCTAACCACTGACAGAGGATGAAATCTGTGAGATGGTTTTGGGTAGATGACCCGAATTTGTAAAAGGCCTAGTTGGGGCCCTAAACCTAAGTTAATAAAGGGTAGCAGCTCATCAAGTTCATCATCTACTCAAGGGATGGAAAGTAGGGCGGTGAGGAAATTAAAGCCAATTTTGAATAGTCTCAATCGAGAATTAAGGAAGTTGAAGACGTTAAGAAACAAATGAGAGATGATCATGCAAGACAAATGGAAGAAATGAAAAAAAAATGATTAAAGACATGATACGATCACAAAGAGGAGGGCCATCGGATTAGGTATGATTACTTTGTTATCTAGTTGAATAGTTATGTCTTACTAATAGCTTTATGATAATGAATTGTTGGTTATTCGACAGTTATGGTAGCCAAACAACTAGATTCTGTGTTTGTGGATATTTATGAAGTTTGAATATTGTGGGGGGTTGGTTGAGTTTGGTTATAATTGTTTTGGGGGGAAAGTTGATGTTTTTTATGTGTTTATGGATGTTTATGATGTTTGAATGTTGTGGGGGTGGGTAGAGTTTGGTTACACTCGTTTTGGAGTTGAACTTGGAGTTTTTGTGTGTTTGTGGATGTTTATGAAGTTTGAATATTGTGAGGGGTGGGTTGAGTTTGGTTATAATTGTTTTGGGGGGAAAGTTGGAGTTTTTTGTGTGTTTGTGGATGTTTATGAAGTTTGAATGTTGTAGGGGTAGGTAGAGTTTGGTTATAATCGTTTTGGAGTTGAACTTGGAGTTTTTTGTGTGTTTTGGATGTTTATGAGCATTGGGAATGCTGTGAGAGGTGGATAGAGTTTGGTTATACTCATTTTTGGAGTTGAACTTGGAGCTTTTTGTGTGTTTCTTCGATATTTATAAGCATTGGGAATGTTGTGGGGTTGGGGTAGAGTTCGGTTATACTCGTTTTGGAGTTAAACTTGGATTTTTTTTGTGTTTGTGGATATTTATGACGTCTGAATGTTGTGGGGGTGGGTAGAGTTTGGTTACACTCGTTTTGGAGTTGAACTTGAAGTTTTTGTGTATTTGTGGATGTTTATGAAGTTTGAATGTTGTGAGAGGGGGGGTAGAGTTTGGTTTTAATTGTTTTGGTGGGAAAGTTGGAGTTTTTTTTGTGTTTGTGGATCTTTATGAAGTTTGAATATTGTGGAGGCTGGGTTGAGTTTAGTTATACTTGTTTTGGAGTTGAACTTTGAGCTTTTATGTGTTTGTGGATGTTTATAAAGTTTGAATGTTGTGAAGGGTGGGTTGAGTTTGGTTATAATTGTTTTGGGGGGAAAGTTGGAGTTTTTTGTGTGTTTGTGGATGTTTATGAAGTTTGAATGTTGTGGGGGTAGGTAGAGTTTGGTTATACTAGTTTTGGAGTTGAACTTGGAGTTTTTTGTGTGTTTTGGATGTTTATGAACGTTGGGAATGCTGTGAAAGGTGGGTAGATTTTGGTTATACTCATTTTTGGAGTTGAACTTGGAGTTTTTTGTGTGTTTTTCCGATATTTATGAGCGTCGGGAATGTTGTGGGGGGTGGGTAGAGTTCGATTATACTCGTTTTGGAGTTGAACTTGGATTTTTTAGGTGTTTGTGGATGTTTATAACGTATGAATGTTGTGGGGGTGGGTAGAGTTTGGTTACACTCATTTTGGAGTTGAACTTAGAGATTTTGTGTGTTTGTGGATGTTTATGAAGTTTGAATGTTGTGGGCGGTGGGTTGAGTTTGGTTTTAATTGTTTTTGTGGAAAAGTTGGAATTTTTTGTGTATTTGTGGATCTTTATGAAGTTTGAATGTTGTGGAGGCTGGGTTGAGTTTGGTTATACTCGTTTTGGAGTTGAACTTTGAGCTTTTATGTGTTTGTGGATGTTTATAAAGTTTGAATGTTATGCAGGGTGGGTTGAGTTTGATTAAAATTGATTTGGGGGGAAAGTTGGAGTTTTTTGTGTGTTTGTGGATGTTTATGAAGTTTGAATGTTGTGGGGGTGGGTAGAGTTTGGTTATAATTGTTTTGGGTGAAAGTTGGAGTTTTTTGTGTGTTTGTGGATGTTTATGAAGTCTAAATATTGTGGGGGGTGGATTGAGTTTGGTTATAATTATTTTGGGTGGAAAGTTGGAGTTTTTTGTGTGTTTATGGATGTTTATAAAGTTTGAATGTTATGAGGGTGGGTTGAGATTGGTTATACTCGTTTTGAAATTGAACTTGGAGTTTTTTGTTTGTTTCTGGAAGTTTATGACATTTGAATGTTTTTGTTTTGTTGTAGGATGCTGATCAAAGATGAGATTGGAATGTTGCTGGAGATGCTATGTTGGAGATGTTGTGTTCCAAACTTGTTTTAATGTTCTTTCTTTTATGTATTTGTGAAGACATTTATTTTTAAACTATCTTGTACCTTTTCTCTATTTTAGGTAATAAAGAATAGTATGGACTTTGTTTGTTTGTTTTATTTCTTATGTGAATATGTTTGAGTTGCTTAATAATGTTTTATAGGTTATTCAGATCAAATTTAAAAAAATTACAAATTACAAATTACAAATTAATTTTTTTTTAAAAAAAAATGACTATCTCCCGACAGCTGGTAAGTCATCAAAATTTCAAATATCAAATTTAAATATGAAAATTGAACTACTGACGGCTGGGTTTTCAAAACTCCCAACGATTACAATATATGTGTCAGGAGTGCACAAACTCCCGATGTTGTATATAACGCGCGAGAGTTTGTTCAAACTCCCAACGCGATATATAAGTCGTTTGGGAGTTGCGTCCAACTCCCACGATAGATTTGTGCGTCGGGAGTTCTACTCCCAACGGACTTCTCCCAACCCAACTCCCTAAAAGAAATCTAGTATGAGAATTTTCCTGAGCAGCGGAAGGATCATTCTAAATTCCATTCAAAATTGAACATAAACAATCGCAGTCTTCAAACGAAAACAAACAGGTCATGCACAACAAGATATTACAACATGCTTACTAAGAGTCTCAAGGGATAGAGTATGTGTACCTTTGAAGAAACATTCTTCAAACTCCCTCGATCAATCTCCAATTGTCCAAGAACAACAACGCTCGAATACAATGACCGATGCACAACACAATCAACAGCACGAACACCACGAATAGCCAATGGCTCCTCGAAACCAATCGAGTTGGGTGAGGACACCACCACAATGGTTACCTTGGTATTCTCGGTGTGAGAATCCAGAAGTTGTGGACTCTGTATGAACTTGGCTTGTGGAAGAGACCTGAGGACAATGATCGTGTAGACGATCGAACAAGTGGGAGATAAGAAGCTATCTATCGTATAGACGATATGCTCGATCGTGTAGTACATGGCAGCCCATCGTATAGACAAAGCCACGTGATCGTTTAGCCACAATCAGCTGAACGACTATCATATAGTCAATGCTCTACGATCGTTTAGTCTCTATACAGCTATCGCTTAGTGAAACAATTTCACTTGATAGCCTTCTCCTTGAGTTCTTTCTGAAAGTACCAACTCTTTAAAATTAGGAAAATATTTTTTCTTTTATCTCATGGTTACCATAAAACCACCAATAACCTCCCACTCAATTGGTTATTAGAGAAAAAGATTTAATTATCAAATAATTAATATTATTATAAATAAATATGATAACTAACATACCATATTATATTTATAACATATAGTTTTAATATTTCATCTCATGAACATAAACCATAGTTCTTTTTCTATTTTATGGTACTTAATGTAAATCATATTTATATTAATCATCCACTTGATGTATCTCATACATCACACTAATTATGTCATATATAATTGAATTTCCTCATGTTAATTTAAACACTTCAAATCAACCCCAAGAATTGGTTATCAACTTGAATCCATTGAGATACTAAGGGGACCTTATGAACCTGTAGCTTGAAGCTCCAACGGTACTTAAATAACTGACTAAACTTTTTAGTCACGAGATCCACTATCCGTTAACAGTCGGGCACTTCACTAAAGACCGACAGCCGCACTCTCCTCATTATAGATATAATTCTGTGTCCATATCAACCAATCAATAGTGCGATAACCCTTCACAATTCGCTCGTAAGTACAACTGGGTCAATTTACCGTTTTGCCCTGTAGTTATATCTAACTTCTTAAGTACCACTGATTCCTCTAATGAACATAAGTCATAGTCCTACTATGACTGAGTCCACTCTTCCAAAGAGAGGATGTGACCACTATGTTCAAGACCTGGAATTAGCCCTTAAGAGAGCAATCTATCTACTTACCCCTTCTTCAGGGAAGGAGTGAATTTCGTCTTCTATAACTGAGTTCCCAGCTCCCTAATCAGACAAATCCCCAAAATGGTAGGCTTGTTGAGTTGGCAATCTAGTCACTCTCACCCATACTAATCAAAGGATCACCCTCAAAGGCATGAGTTCCCAAAACACTTAGAATTAAGGTCATGTCACCTATGGTTGTTTAAGTGAGATGTAAGTCTCAAGTATCAATGGCGTTATATAAAGAGACGAATCATCTCGTGGTCCGGTCTTATACAAACTCTTTTTATAGGACACCCTCGCTCACATGTCTCCACATGAATGGTCAGGATCAAACCATCTGTAGTAGTTCACAATACTTGTAAATCTCTACAAAGTGAGTCGTATTCGTAGTATCACAAGGATAAGGTATCCCTCTATTATCCTTATACTACAGACCTTTTAGGTTATTACTTAAGGCATGATCCACTTATATATCTCATATACATACTTAAGTTTACATACATAACCACGGATCTTTGTTTATTGGATATAAGTAAATGCGAATAAAATAACTCTACGAGACTCTGAAAGAATTAGGACACCAATCTCAACACTCCCGACGACCAGTACGTTGTCGGGAATGGATCTCTCAACGCATTTTTTACCATTTTTTGGCAATTTTAAGCATTGGAAAAGGTGTGATTTCTTGTACCGACGATTTTCAGCCTCAGGAAAGGTGTGATTTCTTGTAGTATATTATAAAGGTCCAATATTAACATAATTTGTTATTCTTTATTCTTTCTATTACATAAGGAATTATCTTGTGTGTGTTTAGGGCAAGAATTTTTCCTCCCAGCCTTTATATATTGTGCCTCTGATTCTCATAAATATATACAAAAGTTAGGGTTTTCTCTTGCACCAATTATCTCTCCAATGACCTTCCTTTTCTCGTTCTCCTATTGCCTCTCATTTGGTCAAAATCCACAACAGTTCCGACAACAAAGAAGTTAGCATTGGCAATGGA
Organism: Benincasa hispida; assembly: GCF_027475165.1. Taxonomy (NCBI): domain Eukaryota; kingdom Viridiplantae; phylum Streptophyta; class Magnoliopsida; order Cucurbitales; family Cucurbitaceae; genus Benincasa; species Benincasa hispida. The sequence goes on from NW_028326612.1 coordinate 24,652, forward strand.
GAATTGGACAAGGACAAAAAAAATTAAGATTTTTCATTTGTGTTTGGATTCCACCGGAAGAGAGATTGTTTCATTCTCATAAAATATGGACCTGAGATGTTGCCTTCATCAAGTTTCATTCTCATAAAATATGGACCAACAAATTTTTTTTATTACGCCTTGTGTTCGACTATTCATGCACCAAGAAAAGACAATGAACGGTTATAAAGATATTTTTTCCACTCATAAATTGAGTTTACTCATTATATTTGTTCAATTATTTTTTATTATTTTTTAATACAATGTATTTAGCTATATTTTTTTAGTATAATGTATTTGTGGGTTTAATTTTAGAGGTTTAATAGTTATTTTGAATACAATTTATTTATGCTTAGTGTTGATGTTTTTAATATTATTGATGAAATTGGGTGAAAATACAAGGATGTTAAAGTTGGTTGATTGATTTTCTCAAATATGGTCTATTTAGTTGTTACTTAGTATAGTCTATTTGTGGAAAGTCGTAGAGAACTAGTAGTTATTTTGAATGTAAGGTATTTATTTATGATGATATTTTTTAATTTGCGTTTGACATGTTTTGTTTGGAAAAATAATTTCAAGTTTAAGATTTGAAAATATTATTGTATTTTCAATCATTGACAAAATCTTGAATGAAATCCCGATTGTTATGGTTTGAATTTTAGATTTTTTGAATTGTTAATCATTTTGGTTCGTTGTTAAGTTGTACCTAATCACTTTAAAAATCTTTTTATTATTTTTCAGAATGAAACATTTGTCAACTCTAAATAATTTCTCGCCTACCTATATTTTAGTGGCTCACCTTGACAATATTAACCTTCTTCTATTTTTTATTTTTTTTTTAACTAACATACCTCCTTGTTTTGTCATGTAATAGGGTTCACTATGTAACCCGTGTTGCCAGTTATGTTACTAGCTTTACTAATTTTTTTATTATTATTATTCTAATTAGTAAGATATTGGGCATAGTTGGATTTTCGACTTCCCGAATTGAGTTCTAGATGAAATTTTAAGTGACTTGATTCCTTGATCCCTTGAGTTGGGCTTTCTTGATTTTCTTTTTCAAGAAAAAAAAAAACAATTCAATCAACGAAGAGACATAACACTGTATTTTAATTATAATTTTTTTCTAAAAGAAATTCTAACATCCATTCAATTACTTGGAGGAATCATGATAAATTTCTTGATAAAAGAAAATATCTTTACTTTGGTGACTTTTTAAGAAGTATAACTTAAAAGAGAGGAATTTAAACTATATATCTCTTACTCATTAATATTTTTGTATATATGTCTGTTTTGACATCTTTACTTGAGTATTTAGTAGAGCTCTATGCATAAGAAATGTCTTTTTTTCTTTAACAATATAATATGTTAAGTAGAAGAATCTTAAACTTCAAAATTAATGGTACAAATTTTATGTTAGTTAAAGGCAATAATAGGTAAACTTAATCTCATGCTCTCCTTTTCCTTTCACACTAAAAATAAAATTAAAAAAATTAATATTTTTTTAAAAATATTTATCACATGACACGTTATTATTGGGTGTTACATGGATTGCACATGGGTGTTATTATTGGGTGTTATTATTGGGTGCAATCCATGTAACAAAATGTAACGGCCTTAAAGATATTTTCATATTTTTCATAGATTCGACATCATAAAAAATAATGAATCGACATTTCTATTATTATATCTTCAAAATTTCCGCAAAACGTATAAGAAAGTAAGTATCAAAACGTGAACTTTTAAAAATAATCAAAATCTTTTACCGATGCAAGAATTATTGGAAAACATCGAGAAGGCCGTTTTGTTAGGAAATTTTTCCATATCTCAAGAATCTCTAATAAATGTTTGGCGTTATGTTTGCAAATATCTTTCGAGCAAAATATGATTTGAATTTCTAAGGTCTCTGAATTGTGGGGTGTTTTCTGTTCTTCTGAATTTAAACCAATATTTTTATATCAAAGGTAGATTTAAACGATCGAAAAAAATATTGCAACCTTTTAAGATATTATTATATCGTTAAAGGATACGAGTTGTCTATGTCCACAAGTGTGACAACTAGACAGAGGAATCCAACCACATATAGATGACAATGGCTTGAAATTGATATGTTAGTTTTGGCCTTATTTTTCAATTATGGGAGGCTGCACATGCATACAACAAGAGAAATGCTATGATATTATTTGGTCGTTTTTATATTAAGGAATTTAGGAACACCAAAAAGTTGGGAGAGAGAATGAGTCGATGAAATTTGGACATGAGAACCATGCATATTTTTTGTTTACATAGTACTATGTTTTATTTAAACCTTTTTTATTTTTTATTATTTTAGTTTTTAAAATGTCGGCATCTACTCTACCTTTAGATTTGAGGTAAATTTTCTATTTTAATTCCTTGAAGTGTGTTCAGATTTATTTCTTGTATTTTCAATTTTCAATTTTTTAAAAGCAATTTCTAATCTCCAAAGTTAATATTTATATTTTTAATAAATTTTAAATTTGGACAATCGAAAATTAGTTCGATATTAACAATAATTTTCATAAAAGAAAATATAATATATGAATCTGTTTTCAAAATTTAGTGAAAATACTATAAATAATAAAAAAAATTAAAAAATAACCAAAAAAAATGTTAGTAGTAGGAAGATCTATATTAAAGTTGCATATGGATTAAAATTGCATATTTGAAAGTTTAGAGACTAGAATTGAACAAATTTAAAAGTATAGAGACCAAAATGATATTTTAACCAATATCTTAAATAGTTGAACTATATATATACTTGACATTTTATCGAGAAGGTTGTGAATAGAGTTTTTCTTTTAAGTCGATAAATTTATTGATTGGCTTTCATAATAGTACTTGAAGAGTTATTATTTTTCTTTTCGAGTAATATTTGAGTGTGCAGTACAGGCTACATCAATCTCCATGCATTCTTCAAAAAAGAAAAATATACACAATATTTCTTTTAAAAAAAAGTTTGTTATGTGCTAACTTGTGATTGGGCATTTGGTAGGATACACAAAGATGGGTGGAGCCCGAGATTCACCTAAGTATATATTTTTTAAAAAAAAAATTGTCACATGACAAAATATGATTAGACAATTTGATCAGATGCTCAAAATAGTCGGAATACCCCTATATTTTTCTTTTATAAATAGTAATGAATAATTTTACTTGAATATGTATTAATTATAATCATACTAACCACTACTAATTAAATCGATAAATCACTTTAAAATCTTCTTTGTATTAATTGTGAAAAACTTTTGATCGCTGAACATAAAAACAATCTAATGGGGTAAAATGTCCATCTCCACACTGATACCAAAAT
>NW_028326613.1:0-21681 GCF_027475165.1 Benincasa hispida
TGGCAGAGATAACGGTGGAGTTGTTGAGAAAATGGCAAGAGATGAGGAGGAAGAGAAAGGCTGCCATGTTTCGGTATGAAGAAGTTGGAAGAGGAGGAGATGTTGGCTCGATTCAGACATCTGCATCGAGCATTAGTTGTAGTAGTAGAGAGTATATAGCTGCTGTTTTCGAGGAAGATGTCGAGGACTCCGACTCCGAGTCGGAATCGGTGCTTCTAGAAGGTTCGGAGTATTGGTAATTACAAGATCAAATATTTGTCCCTTGGTTGTGTAACTAAGGGTAATTTCTGTTTGATTTATTGTGTAGTAGCGATCCTTTTCGTCAACCGCTTGTACGATAGATCATTTTGATGGTTAGCGTTTGCATAGTACACATTATTTTTTATTTATTTTTGTTTCTGAATAAAGATAGGAAAAGAAACTTCAGAGCAAGTGATATAATTAGAAAACGACCAACAGGACAAGACATAATTAGAAAATTATTTATGATGGAATGCCAAAAATTCTCATTTGAGGACTTTATGAAAAAAAGAGGTATCCTTAAAATTTGTATCAGATCTTTAGTTTCTTTAATATAGCTTCTTCGAAGGAAACTCCAGTTATATTAAATCCATTTTCGTTTATTGATTTGACCACTTTCAGATAGTTTGATTTGACTTGGATGAGACTCGAAATATCGAGGTCTTATGAAACTTTTCAGATTATTTTTAGAAAATTCATAAAAATAAATAAAAATTTTATATTTTATGGATTTTTTTTAATGATATAGTAGGGATATCTTTCGTTTCTTTGTTTTGTATGTTCATTTGTTTTTTATGATATAGTAGCAATAGTTATAGACGTTATCGTCTCTGTTTAAATTCATTTTGTCTTCTTTTACGTCAAATGATCACCTTCAATTGATGTGTCCCTTCGATCGTCACTTCCATTTATGGTTTGTTTTCTTACCAGTAATTCATGTATGCTCTCTAAGATGATGTTGTCCCTTTTTGCTACTGAAACATGTTTTCAAATGTTTGTAAAACCCTTTTTTCTCTAACTTTGTAATCTAAAATCATTTTTTCCAAAATAGGGATGGAGGTTGGTGAAATACGCCCATTGTGTCATGCCAATGACAATCTGAATTTAAAATCGCCTAACTTGTTTGAAGGCAAAAACAAGGTACGATTGCAATATTTGATATCCATGTTTGAAATGTTAATGTTAATTATGCGGGAGGTTTTAGTAGCTTAAGTTAAAAAATATATTTAGGAGGTATGTTTAAGAAGTCTGTGTTTGAAGTCCATGTTTAGAACAGTAAAAATTTTAGATTTGTGAAATATTTAATCGCATTTAATCAATTATTTAGATTGGTAAAATTGTCATTTTATTTAATTTTCTTATTGTTTAAATATAACTAAATCTTAAAGTTTTCATGTCTTATATTTTGAAGGTAAAGATAGGAGAATCTTTACCTGTCCCTTTTGTCCATTACATTTTTCATAAATTTCAATATTGTCTTTTGTCTGTGGTTGTGACTTTTCGAACGTGTGTCCGTTTGAAAGATAGTGAGTTGATTTTGCCAATTTTTAGTTTACAAGATAAAGTGCAATAGATGTCAATTAAAACCCTCTATACAAAAACACCTTGTTTACAAAACAACGCAAACCCAAACGAAATCTTTTATTCAAGATATACAAATAAGCACATATCTATAATTTTTTTCTATTTGGAATCCAAGTTTTGGTTATAGGCATTCAACTCTCTCTTCTATCTCACTTCACTACTAAATTGAAGAAATCCAAGAGAAATAATATCAATAGATCACTCTGTGAAAATGAAAGAAATATAGATTGTCAATCTAAACGCTTAAATGATGAACAATAGAAGAAATCTTCTTAGTCTGAGTATTTTTGCATGTGGATAATAAATCTTTGATCGGAGTGATTTCAAACGGTTAGTTTTATTATTATTATTATTATTTTATATTCTATTAATTTTTTTGTTGGTTTTATTTAAATTTATTTATATCCAAAAACTCAGACACGAAACGAAGAAAAATTTTCTCAATTGCATATGTAGATAATGGATCTTCAGAATTGGTGTGAACTTATTTGTTTGTTGTTTGTTTTAGATTTTGGAGGGGTTTGATTTAAAATTTTATTTATATGAAAAAACACGGAACAATGGAAAAAAATTTCATTTGAATTTTAAATGGAGAGTATATAGTGTTGGATCGGTATGACAACCCTAGAGCGGGGTGGATAGGATTTAATTAAACTTTTTCTTAGAGTATGCTCAGTTTGATCTATTAGATATTTTTTAAATTAAATTAACAAAACTCTAATTGATACTAAATAACAATATTGATAAAAAAAAAAAGCATGTGATAATCTATTCAAATATCGATGAAAAATTAGAGAAGAAGACACCGTAATTTTGTCAAACATAAACTACATCCATTTCTCAAAGTGCCTCTTGGGACTTCGATTAAAAAAATCTTTTTTTACTCTTTCCACAAATGAGAGTTAAATCACTACCTTGTTCCTTTTTTGGGTTCAAGAGAAAACCTGATCCTTTTCACAGGTATGATCCAACTGTTACAATGTTTTTTAATCTTTAAATACACACAATAAACTCTCTAAATAGATCGGGTATATAGATTTGAGCTCACACACATTAATCGTCACAATACAATAGAAATTTCTCTCAAGAATAAGATGAAAAGAAAAAAAAATTGAAAGCTTGTAGAGAGAGTAACAATGGTTGGAAAAGATGAAGTATAAAAAGAAAGGGAAGTAGGGCAAAAAGTGGATTTTAATTTGGGTCATTGGATTTGGATTGTTCAAAAAGTTAAATTGAATGATGAATATTTAAACTTAACTAGTTGTTAGACCAAAAATAATAATAATAATAATAATATGTATCTTTTTAAATCATTTATTTTAAAATCTAACAGAAAATAGAAGTCCATCATTTGTTAAAAATTAGTTGTTAGACACAAATTTAAAATAATATTAAATTCATTTTTTTATTTAGCAAAATCAATTTTTTTTTTTCAAAATTAATTTTTTCAATAAAAATAGAAATTCATCAATTGCAAATTTAAAGCCTGTTACTCACCCTATAGTTCCAAGTGGCATTCGTTAATTGGCCCAATTTGATGATTAATTCACCACGTCATCATCTTGGAATTTTTCTGTTACGCTTGTTTTTGCTATATTTTTTTAGAATAAGGGCTAAAAAGCCAACCATCTCTCTTTTTTTTATGATGACAAACCATAGAAGAAAAATAACTTGAAATGCACATAACCATAGCAATACATGTGATTAACAAATAATTTCAATATCAAGTATACATATCACCACAAAGATCATGTTTGAAATTTATTCAAAAGAATTAACTTCTTCCCTTTAATTAATTCTCCCCTTAAATATACATTCAATAGAAACAATAATCCAACACAATCATAATATATTTTTCTTATACTTCTCCCCCTTTGGGATCATCAAAAAGAACAATAAACATATAAGTGCTCCCCCTAAGAATATGACATATACAAAGATTTCAATTCTCCCCCTATCAGTATGTATTATATAATAATATCAAGATATAAAATCAAGATGCATCACAACGAATGATACCAAGCTCAAGCCTATTTTTGCAAAAGCTTTCTTCATTCAAGGGCTTGGTAAAATATCTGCTAATTGATTATTAGAGCTCACAAAATCAAGAGTAATATTTCCATTTTGCACATGCTCTCTAATAAAATGATGTCTAATATTAATATACCAGTCCTAGAAGGATGTATTGGATTTTTGGCCAAATTAATAGCATTAGTATTATCACAAAATATGGGTCCACTATCAAATTTTAATCCAAAATCACAAAGAGTTTGTTTCATCCAAAGAATTTATGCACAACAACTAACAAAAGCAATATATTTCGCTTTAGTAGTAGATAAAGCAACCGAATTTTGCTTTTTACTAAACCAAGATACCAAGGAACTACCAAGAAATTAGCAAGGCCCGCTAGTACTCTTACGATCAAGTAAACTACGGGCAAAATCTGTATCGAAATATCCTACCAAATTAAATTCAACATTTCTAGAATACCACAAACCTACATCAATAGTTCAAAGCAAATATTTAAATATTCTTTCAACGGCATGTAAATGTGATTTCTCAGGACAAGATTGAAATCTAGCACATAGACATACACTAAACATGATATCAGGTCTACTAGCGGTCAAATAAAGTAAAGATCCAATCATACCTCGATAAGTATTTATGTCCATGCATTTACCTTTTTCATTTTTGTCAAGCTTAGTGGTAGTGCTCATAGGAGTTTTTGCTATTTTACTTTCATAGAATTTGAACCTCTCGAGTAAATCCTTTGTGTATTTTTTTTTGACTTATGAAGATACCATCCTTGAGTTATTTGATTGGAGGCCAAAGAAGAAACTAAGTTCTCCAATCATACTCATCTCAAATTCACTATACATACACTTAGAAAAATCTTCACATAAAGATGGATTAGTAGAACCAAATATAATATAATCCACATATATATGCACTATAAGCATTTCATTATCCTTAACCGTAACAAAAAGAGTAGTATCAATTTTTCTCATTTTAAAGTCATTCTCAAGTAAAAAGTTGCTAAGCCTATCATACCAAACTGTTGGAGCTTATTTTAAGTCATAGAGAGCCTTTTTCAACTTATAAATATGATTAGGCAAATCAAACCTTTCAAAACCCAAAGGTTTTTCTGTTCTCTACAATATAACCATTTAAAAATGCACTCGTCACATCCATTTGGTACAAAATGAAATTCTTATAAGAGGCAAAAGCAAACAACATTCTAATAGCTTCTAATCTAGCAACCGGTGCAAAAGTTTTTTCATAATCTATACCTTCTTCTTCACAATAACCTTGAGCTACAAGTCTAGCTTTATTTCTAATGATATTTCCATTTTCATCCATTTTATTTCTAAATACCAATTTAGTTCTAATTATAGATGCATTAGAAGGCCTAGGGCTTGATTCCCAAACTTTATTCCCTTCAAATTGATTTAATTCTTCTTGCATAGTTAAAATCTAAAACTCATCACATTCGGCTTCTTTAAAGCTTTTAGGTTCAATTTGAGAAACAAAAGAAAGATTACTAAATAAATTAAAAGAAGAACGAGTTTTCACACCTTGTTTGGGATTACCAAGAATCAAATCCTTGGGATGGAATGGAGCATATATCCACTCTTTAGGTATGGATGAATGATCATCTTCCTTCTTTTCATTGATACTCACTTCTTGCATACTTGAGACAATTTCTTTGCCTTTGTCACTAACAAGTAAATCTCAAAAAAAAAAAAAAAAAAAAAAAATGCTAAATCATCACCACAAATAGACTCATTAGAAACATTATTACATAATTCATCAAACACAACATACATAGATTCGTCAATAACTAAAGTTCTCTTACTGAAAACTTTATAAGCTTTACAAGTAGAGGAATATCCTAGGAAAACACCAACATCCATCTTAGAATAAAGTTTTCCAAGGATTTTTTTGTTATTCAAAATAAAACATTTGCAACCAAAAACTTTGAAATACCGAACATTTAGAATTTTTTCATGTCAAAGCTCATAAAGAGTTTTATCTAAAGATGGTCCAACTAAAACTCTATTTAAAACATAGTAAGCAGTATTAAGGACTTCCGCCCAAGAAAATTTAGGTAGACCATACTCATTCAACATTGACTTGGCAAATTCTTGCAAAATACGATTTTTTTTTCTTTCAACCACACCATTTTGTTGATGAGTTTTTGGAGACGAAAAGTTATGAGAAAAGCCATTTCTTCACAAAAAGCTTTAAAAACATCATATCAAATTCTACTCCATGATCACTCCTAATTTTAGAAATAAAAAATCCTTTTTCTTTTTGAACTCTTTTACCAAAACTAATAAAACATTTCAAAACATCATCCTTATGTTGTATCATCAAAACCCAATTAAATCTAGAAAAATCATCAACTATCAGAAATGGATAATGATTTGCTCTATAGCTAGCAATTCTAGAAGGGCCAAATAAATCCTTGTGTAATAGTTGTAGGGGTCTAGTAGTAGAGATCACATTTTTAGATTTGAAAGAAGACTTAGTTTGCTTTCTCATCTGAAAAGCATTACAAACTTTATCTCTTCAAATTTAAATGTAGAAGACCTTTAAACAAAAAAAATTTGAAAATATTTGAAATTAAGTGCATGTTAGCATGTCCTAGTCTTATATGCCATAACCAAGAATCATCTTGCAACACGAAAAGACATTTATCAATAACAGGACAATCATTCAAATCAAGGGTATATACATTCTCATTTAATCCCGTTGAAATACCAAGGGGACCTCATAAACCTATAGCTTGATGCTCCAATGATACGTGAATAATTAATTAAACTCTTTAATTAAATTATTCACCATCTATTAACTGTCGAGCACTCCATTAAAAACTAACAACTGCACTCTTCGCACTACAGATATATTTCTGTGCCTATTGGATATAACTAATCAACAGTACGATAACCCTTCACAACTTGCTCGTAAGTGCAGTTGGGCCAGAATTACCATTTTGCTCTTATAGTTACATCTAACTCCTTATGTACCACTGATCCCCTAATGAATAATAAATCATAGTCCAATTATGATCAAACCCCTCTCGGGCCAGGAGAGGGTGTGGCGTCACATTGTTCAAGCCCCAGATCAACCTTTAAGGGAGTAATTTATCTACTTGTTCCGACATTGGGGAAGGAGTGAATTCCTTTTTATGTAGCTATGTTCCTAGCTCCCCAATCAGACAAATCCCTAAAATGGTAGGCTTGTTGAGTCGGTGATCTAGTCACTCTCACCCATACATATCAAAGGACCGCTCTTAGGCAAGAGTTCATAACTCACTTAAGATTCAGGTCATGTTACCTATGGTCATCTTGGTGAAATGTCTCTATTATGAATGACATTATATAATGAGACTAAACATTCCATGGTCCGGTCTTATACAAACTCCTTTGTATAGAATATCTCCGTTGATATGTCTCCACATGAAGGATTAGGATGAGATCATTTATAGCACTTTACAACAATTGTAACACTTATAAAGCGAGCCATGCTCGTTGTGTCACCAGGATAAGGTATCCAGCCTTATCCATCTACTACAAACTATTTAGGTTATCACTTAAACATGATCCCCCCTTATGTCTCTACATACATGTTTAAGCTACAAGATAACCCTGGATGTTAGTTTATTGGTTTGTGTTTAATGCAACTAATTTTGAAATAAAATATCACATATTTTATTACATAAATAAAATGTTTATTCAATACAATTACAAACTATAGGATCCTACAAGATTTAGGGCACCAACAGCTTAACTAAGGTACCTGGAGTATCTTGGCCAGTGTGATTGACACCAGAGAAGCTAAGGTATCCTTGACTTCAGAGCTAATGGTAAGAGATTACCTAGATGATTTCCAGAGGATCTCTCAGGGTTGCCACCACATAGAGAGAGAGAATTCGCTATCGAGTTGGAGCCAAAGGCAACTCCTATCATGAAAGCTCCATATAGAATGGCCCCAGTAGATTTGAAGGAGTTAAAGATTCTGTTGCAAGAGTTACTAGATAAGGGTTTCATACACCCTAGTATGTCATCTTGGAGTGCACCAGTATTATTTTTTAAAAAGAAAGATGTATCGTTGCGCCTCTACATTGACTATAGGGATTTGAATAAAGTGACTATAAAAAATAAGTACCCACTTCCCATTGCGATTGTAATATCATTTGGTTTGCCTAATGCTCCTGCAGTATTTATAGATCTGTTGAATAGGGTGTTCAAGGAATTCTTTGATACTTTTGTGATAGTTTTTATAGATGATATCTTGGTTTACTAGTTTTTATAAATTATATCTTGGTTTACTCTAAGACATAGGTAGAACATGAGGAGAATTTACGAAAAGTTTTGGAGACTCTAAGGGCAAATAAGTTATATGTCAAGTTTTCTAAAGGTGAGTTTTTGTTGAGGCAAGTGCCCTTTTTAGGACTTGTAATGTCAAAGGAAGGAGTATTCGTTGACCCTACAAAGATTGAGATAGTTACGAGTTGGCCTTATGCAACCACAATCAGTGAGGTGCACAGTTTCTTAGGGTTAACAGGTTATCGTCAGTTTGTGAAGGATTTTTCTCGCATAGCTACTCATTTGACTCAAGTTGACCAAAAAAGAAGCTTCCTTGTTTGGAGTAAGGCTTGTGAAGATAGTTTTCAGGATCTCAAGTAGAAGTTAGTTTTTGCCCCAGTTCTTATAATACCAGATGGATCAAGAAGTTTTGTTATTTTTAGTGATGCTTCTAAGAAAGGTTTAGGGTGCGTGTTGATGCAGCAGGACAAAGTGGTTGCTTATGCCTCTTGTCAGTAGAAGAACCATGGATGGAACTATCCTACACATAATTTAGAGCTTGTAGCAATGGTGTTTGGCTTAAAGATTTGGAGACGATATTTATATGGAGAAAAGATACAGACTTTCACAAACCATAAGAGCTTGAAATACCCTATTATCGTTTTCCAGTAGGATTGGATTCGCCATGATGTTGTTCTCGTTTGGTGCTCCGTTTCTAGCCTGCTCCGCCATATCTTCTTTATCTGGCTGTTGTTGTTGGCGGTTGTCTCTTAGTCTCCATCTGAACGTCTTCTCAATCTCCGAGTTGTAATTCGTCAAAGATTAAGAGTCAGCAAAGAAATCAGAAAAATTACCATTAGCAGACTGATTTGCCCAAATCCCCGCTAACGGTGCCAAAAACTTGATGCGTTATTTTATGAGGTGGAATTATGGATGAAATGTGGTGATGAGAATGCATTGAGCAATCAAGTTTTCTCAGTGGAATCTAAGTATAAACCCCACTGAGTTTCCTGGTAAGTCCAGGGTCGAACTTAAGGACTTGGGAAAACAATATGCGGTGGTAATTTCTCAGAAGACTTTGTGGTAACTGGTAACTCAAATAGTTGTTTGGTGTTGTTGCGGTGATAAAAATAAACAAATACGATGGAGTTTCGAAAAGAGTTGATAAAACGGGAGATGCGATGAGTATGCGGTGAACAGGTTGAGAAGGGTTAGGCTAACACTTCCTAGGATGCGTTCATGTTATGCGACCATGCAACACACATACAATAGTAAACCATCTCTCGATGCGAATGCTACGACTTCTAATGCTAGAACGCATGTGATATTTGCGATGAGTCTATAGGACCTACACATAAGCTTCTATTCTTATCCATACGATGACAAAATGACATACACACACAAATAAGGCGACCACATAATATCATAACCTATCTTTAGGGTGCATGCGATGTATGTTGGCAAACATAGCTTATCTCTAAGTCCCTATCTCTTGTTTATGCAGATCTAATTTTGCTCTCTCGAGTCTAGATTCTAACCTAGCTCTCTCAAGTCTTAGGTTCTTTCTTTAGACTCTCTCTCGAGTAGCTTTAAAGGGATGTTGGGCACAGCATAAAACAAGACAATCGCAAACAATGAAGATCCTAGGTCATGTTAGCTTAGTTCTTCTCAACCCATTCGACAAGTTTAGCTACTCATGCATGCTAAGAGAATGTACAGATGTAGAATAAGAACTTTCATTGTATAAATATAAAGTTGAAGTACAAAATAACAATGCAAGAAAAGAATAAAGAACCTAGTAGCAATCTCTTGCTGCCTAGGCTTTTACACTGTCTTTTCTACTCTTGTTCAAAAGATAACTCGCTCTCGCGAGAGTCAGCCCACTCTCTGCTTTCTATGCCTCTAAGTTCTCTCTCGAGTTGCCCTGAGCGATCTTCCAGCGTCTCTACCCTTCTCTCGCTCCGCCTTAAAAATAAAAGAAAACTATGAACACGTCTACAGCTATGAACAAAAACTTGTGGAACTGTTGAACCGAATCCCTTTTCTAAAGGATGCCTTCGGTATTTATAGAGCTTTTGGGTGAAAGGCGGCTTCTCTCTTATGATTGCACATATGGGATGACTTTAATTCTCTGACTGATGTGTCGAATATTTGTCACCGAAAAGTTGAGTGTACTTGTTATCATTAGCGGCTTGTCAACTTAATTCGAATTCGACCGTCATCAGCTTTCTGTCCCATCGTGATTAATTATGCTTTTCACCCAGATACACCCACCAAGTTACGCTGGCTCTATGCGGCAATCCTTCTTAAGCAGATGTTTGCAAGCATAAATCACCACAAAGCCTTGCAGTAATGCTGCGCTCGACCATTGATTTCTTGTGATCACACTTTCCACCCTACGTTAACGCATATTTTGCATAAAAATACCAAAGTTAACTGTTCTTATGCGATGAACACATCGACCGCAATGTTATGAAAACATATTTTATCAACGTACACCTTCATTGTTTAATAACTTAACACTATAATAACGTGTATTTCTGCCCATTATCAGTAAGCATATTCATGCATCATCTTTATATTATAAGCATTATAGTATAAGGGTGTATGGAAGCATGTTTGCTTGGTTCGTTGCTTATTTGTATAAGAGTTGTATAAAAAGTAGAAATGAATGAACAATGCATGGAGCATGACATTTACGCTGTTTGTAAGCATTATGAATGCCTTGTATGTGTTTGCTTTGTATTGTGAATGGTTCTGGTTGTTTCTGTTATAAGCATTATAATAGAAATTAGAACTAAAATCGATAAGAAAGAGTTGCATACGGACTCAGGCAAACTCATGTTTTAAAAGGGTTTTAAAATTGGATTGAGATAGACCTAAGTTCAAGGTTCTAATGGGATTAGCAACCTAGTTTAATCTTTTTAAATCAGTTCAACAGGATTAAATTGATTGTCATAAAAGATTAAAATTGTATTAAATCTATCTATAAGGGACCTTTTGTCTGAGGTGGGTTATGTCTAGGCTGGGGTACTTAAGCTGACGGAAACGGAACACCCCTACCTAGGAACCTACCTAGAAAGGTAAATTAGATAGATTTTCTGCAAGCATGCACCAATTGGTCAAAGACTCCATCAAAGAGTTTAATGGATAATGATCAAAAGTTGTTTCAACTATCCAAGGTAAAAGTTACTCTTGGGCAAACCTAAAAAGTCACAGTTAAAATTCTTAGCCGTGTTTTTTCTAAGAAAACTAAACCCTAGGTTATAAAATACTGCGTGGGAGGAAGAGATGTATCTAATATATCAATGATTCCACTCACGTTTCTCCCTGAATGTTCACGTCGTGAGATTCATGCTTAGCCCCGTGGTGCCCTAGGAGCATCCCCCTTCGGATGGTGTTTGAATGAGTCAATATTAAGGTGGATGAAGAGAGTGTTTATGGTAAACGGGTAAAGGGTGTGTGTCAACATGTCCCACATTCTCTGTCATTGGTTCACACCAGGAGATCATTCTGTACTCTCTCGTGGCGCCTTGGGAGCATCCCCCTTTGGATGGGTTTTGTATAGTTGGTCAATATTAAGGTGAACTTAAGAAATGGATAGGGTCACTTTAGTTTTTGCCTCAATCGGATTTTTTTCCCCTCGGACTGGGCAGAACTCTAGGGCCTAAAATGGCAGGTCACATTTACGAGAAATTATTAAGAAAGTTAATGATTTCTTGACCAAGTCAATGATGGCTAGTCGTTATAGGAGCAAGAGTTGTTCTAGTATTAATGGTTGGTTGAGAGTGTCTCAATTCAGAGGGATAAATTGACCACCCTCTGGCGGCTTTTGTCCTAGACCTTTGAAGCGTCATTGCGAAATTAGATGTCACATGGGGTTCATGTTAGTTTTGCTAAACCGTATTGGATGCTGTATGTTTTTTCAATGGGTATTTTCTTAAAATCTAATGGAGATCAATGTGTTTTTGTTTTCAGTAACATATTTGTTTTTCTGTTTAATGCCTCTAGTTTGACCGATTACATACAATGGAAAGAGTCTTGTAAAACGTATTTCGTGGTAAACGACCTCGAGTTTGTCATGGCTGAGAAGTGTCCTCAAGTCCCAACCCTTGATGCACCGCGAAGTGTTTGTAATGCATATGAGGTGTGGATGAAGGCTAATTCATTGGCCAGACTTCACATATTGGCTAGCATATCTGATGCTTTGGCCAAAAGGGTTGAGAACATGGTCATTGCATGTGAGATCATGGACTCATTGCAAGATTTGTTTGAACGTCAGTACTTACTTTTTGAGCATAAAGGGATGGATGACAAAGACACCAGTAGTATCAGTTCCCAAGTTAAATTCCAGGAAGAGGAAGCAAGTGTTGTCGACCCTATTAAAGTTCACAGAAGAGAAGTGTTCTTTGAAATGGAACTTTGAGCTTATTTGGGTTCTGATACTGATCCCACTACTTTCCAAAAGAGGAGGATGTCTAAAGACAGTAAATGTGATTTATTGGTCTTGGAGATGTGTTTGGTAGGGAATGATGATTCTGCCTGGATCCTTAATTTAGGTGCTACTAATCACGTCAGTTCCTCTTATCAAAGATTTAGTTCCTGGCAAACGTTGCCACAAGGAGAGTTGACTTTTCAAGTCAGAACTGGTGAGGTTGTTTCAACTGTTGTTGTAGGTAGGCTGAAGTTATTTTTGGACAAGAAACATTATCTGTTACTGGATAATATTTTCATAGTTCCTCATATTAAGAGGAACTTAATCTCGGTTTCTTGTCTCATTGAACAAGGTTATACCGTCTTCTTTTCTAAAAGTAAAGTGTTTATTCTCAAAAATGGTATGGAGATTGGTTTTGGTTCAATGGAAAGTAACTTATATGTACTAAGGCCGTTAGTCATGAAAGCCTTGTTTAATTCTAAAATGTTTAGTACAACGACAACAACTAAAAGACCAAAGGTTTCTCCTAAGGAAAACACCCATCTTTGGCAACTAAGGTTAGGTCACATCAACCTCAATATAATTGAGCAATTGGTGAAAAGTGGACTTCTAAAGAGTTTGGAAGAAAACTCCTTGCCGGTGTGTGAATCATGCCTCAAAGGCAAGATGACCAAATGACCTTTTACTGTAAAAGGTTACAGAGCCAAAGAAGCCTTGGAGCTTGTACATTCAGACCTCGGTGGTCCAATGAGTGTTAGGGCTCGAGGTGGGTATGAATATATCATTTCCCAAACGACCTTTTACTGGAAAAGATTACAGAGGCAAGGAAGCCTTGGCGCTTGTACATTCAGACCTCAGTGGTCCGATGAGTGTTAGGGCTCGAGGTGGATATGAATATTTCATCTCTTTCATAGATGATTATTCAAGGTATGGGTTGAAGGAAATTGGACATGAGGACTTCCATGAGCAGCAGAATCATCGTTCTAAATTTCATTTGTATATGAACATTAACAATTACAATCAAGAAACAAAACATACATACCTTTAAAGACTCATCTTCAAACACCCTCGATCTCGAGCGCTTGTGCAATCAGCAAGATAGCAACCCCAAACGCTCGAATACTATGACTGCAACATAACATGATCACAATGACCATGAACATAATGATCTCCAAGATCACGAACATAGTGAACGACCTCCAAAAACCTTGACTATGTCGAGTTGAGTACGACATCACCTCAATGGTTACCTTGGTATTCTCGTGTGAGAATCCAGAAGTGTGGGCTCTGTCTGGACTTGGTTAGAGGACGAGACCGGAAGAAGAACAATCATGTAAACGATTGGGCAAGTGGGAGATGACAAGGTCTATCGTATAGACGATGCCCAATCGTTTAACAAATGTTATGCGATCGTTTAGCAAAAGCTCCGTGATCGTTTAGCTAATCGGCTAGCTGAGTGAACTATCGTGTAGAGTCACTCCACGATCGTCTAGTCTCCCTTTACTATCGTTTAGTGATTCTTATTCGCTTGACAACCACCGTGGGTCTTTTCGAGAATGGAATATCTCAATTCAACAACTTACCAAATTTAGGAAAACATTTTTCCTTTTATCTCACGGTTACCATGAAACCACTAATAACCTCCCACTCAATTGGTTATTAGAGAAAAAGAGATAATTATCCAATAATTAATATTATTATAAATATGTATGATAATCAACTTACCATACTATATTTATAACCTATAGTTTTAATATTTCATCTTATGAAACATATAAATCATAGCACTTTTTCTATTTCATGATACTTAATGTAAATCTCATTTACATTAATCCTCCACTTGATGTATCTCACACATCACACCGATCATATCATGTATAATCGAATTACCTCTTGTCAATTTCAACATTTCAAATCAACACAAAGAACTGATTCTCAACTTGAATCCATTGAGATACCAAGGGGACCTTATTGACCTGTAGTTCAAAGCTCCAACGGTACGTGAATAACTGACTAAACTCTTTAGTCACGGGATCCACCATCTGTTAACTGTCAGGCACTCCACTAAAGACCGACAGCTGAACTCTCCTTATCACAGATATATTATGTGTCCATATCAACCAATCAACAATGCGATAACCTTCACAGATTGTTCGTAAGTACAGCTGGTCAATAATCGTTATGCCCCTATAGTTACATCTAATTCCTTAAGTACCACCGATCCTTCTAATGAATATAAGTCATAGTTCTACTATGACTGAGTCCTCTCTTCCAAAGAGAAGTTGTGGCCACCATGTTCAAGACCCAAAATCAACCCTTAAGGGAGCAATCTATCTACTTACACCTGTTTCGGGGTATGAGTGAATTCCATCTTGTGTAACTGAGTTCTTAGCTCCCAAATCAGAAAAATCCCCAAAAAGCTAGGCATGTTGAGTTTGCAATCTAGCCACTTTCACCATACTAATCAAAGGACCGTCCTCAAAGGCAAAAGTTCCCAAAACACTCAGGATTGAGGTCATGTCACCTATGGTCGTTTAGGTGAGATGTAAGTCTCTAGTATGAATGGCCTTATATATAGAGATAAATCATCTCGTGGTCTGGTCTTATACAAACTCTCTTTGTATAGGACACTTTCGCTCGCATGTCTCCACATGAATGGTTAGGATCTACCATTTGTAGTAGTTCACAACACTTGTAAACCTCTACAAAGTGGGTCGTATCCGGACTGTCACTAGGATCAGGAATCCTTCCTTAATCCTTATACTATAGACCTATTTAGGTTATCACTTAAGGCATGATCCACTTGTATATCTGATATACATGCTTAAGTTTTCATACGATAACCATGCAGCTTTGTTTATTGCATATGAGTAAATTCCAGATAAAATAATTGTTATTTTATTCATAACAATGTGTACAGATTACAAACTACGAGACTCCAGGAGAATTAGGACACCAATCCCAACACGGGTATCTCTACCTAATGCAACATAAATCTGAATCCCTTGAGAAGTTCAAGGAGTATAAGGCTGAAGTTGAAAACTTGTTAGGTAAGAAGATAAAAACACTATGATCTGATCGTGGTGGAGAGTATATGGATCTCCAATTCCCTAACTATATGATATAACATGGAATTATGTCCTAACTCTCGGCCTCATGTACACCTCAGCAGAATGGTGTATCAGAAAGGAGAAATAGAACCTTGTTAGACATTGTTTGGTCTATGATGAATTATGCTCATCTTCCAGACTCGTTTTGAGGTTTTGCAGTGGAGATTGCTTGCTAATTCTGAATAAGTTCCCTCGAAAAGTGTTTCTGAAACACCTTTTGAGTTGTGGAGAGGTCATAAAGGTAGTTTATGCCACTTAAGGATTTGAAGGTGTCCGACCCACGTGCTTGTGACTAGCTCGAAGAAGTTGGAACCACATTCGAAAGTTTGCCTCTTTGTAGGCTACCCCAGGGAAATGAGGGTTGATAAGTGAGAACAAAGTTTTTGTTTCTAGAAATGCTCTCTTCTTGGAAGAAAACCACATAAGGGATGATAAGCCATGAAGTAAGCTTGTTTTACGTGAGATTTCTAGTGAGCTAAGATTATTGAGGGTTCAACAAGAGTTGTTGAACAGACTGACAAATCAACAAGAGTTGTTGAGGTCGGTACATCTAGTCAACCAGCTCAAGAGTTGAGACTGTCTCGACGTAGTGGGAAGGTTATGAATCCACCGGATTGCTACATGGGTTTGATTGAAGCCCAGAATGTCATTTCTAATGATGGAGTCGAGGATCCATTGTCTTTTAAGCAAGCAATGGAGGATGTTGACAAGGATGAGTGGATTAAGGCCATGAACCAAGAGATAGAGTCTATGTAATTCAATCAAGTCTGGGGGCTTGTGGATCATCCTGATGAGGTAAAACCTATAGGGTGTAAGTGGATCTATAAGCGAAAGCGAGGTGTAGATGGAAAGGTGCAAACCTTTAAGGCTAGACTCGTGGGAAAGGGTTATACCCAGGTTGAGGGAGTGGCCTATGTGGAAACTTTCTCACCTGTTATCATGCTCAAGTCTATTAGGATACTCCTGTCCATAGCCACATTTTATGATTATGAGATATGGAAAATGGATGTCAAGACTACCTTTCTTAATGGTAATCTTGAGAAGACCATCTACATGGCTCAACTAGAGAGGTTCGTTGTTTCAAATCAAGAGCAAAGAGTTTGCAAGCTTAATAGGTCCATTTATGGGCTAAAACATGCGTCTAGATCGTGGAACATTAGATTTGACAATGCGGTCAAATCGATTGGCTTTGATCAGAACGTTGATGAGCCTTGTGTTTACAAAAAGATCATCAACAACTTAGTAGCTTTCCTGGTACTGTATGTGGATGATATCCTACTCATTGGGAATGATGTAGGGTTTCTGACTGACATTAAGAAGTGGCTAGCCGCCCAGTTCCAAATGAAAGATTTGGGTGAGGCACAGTATGTTCTAGGGATCCAAATCATTCTAGATCGTAAGAACAAAAGGTTAGCCTTGTCTCAGGCATCATATATAGATCAAATATTGATCAGGTATGGGATGCAAGATTCCAAGAGGGGTTTGTTACCCTTCAGGCATGGAATCATTTTGTCTAAGGATCAGTGTCCTGGTTGAAGAGATGAGATGGATTCCCTATGCTTCAGCTGTTGGAAGCTTAATGTATGCAATGTTATGTACCAGGCCTGACATTTGCTATGCAGTAGGGATTATTAGTCGTTATCAGTCCAATCTAGGATTTGATCACTGGACAGAGGTCAAGCCGATCTTCAAATATCTTCAGAGAACGAGGGACTACATGTTCATGTATGGAGATAAGGATTTTATCCTTACAGGATACACATACTCTAACTTTCAAACCAATAGAGATTCTCGTAAATCGACATCGGGGTCAGTGTTCACTCTGAATGGAAGGTTTGTAGTATGGCAAAGCATCAAGCAATGATGCATCGCAGACTCTATTATGGAAGCCGAATATGTAGCCGCTTGTGAAGTAGCTAAGGAGGCTGTTTGGCTGAGGAAATTCCTTACAGATTTGGAAGTTTTTATAAATATGGATTTGCCGATCACTCTTTATTGTGATAACAGCGGGGTAGTGGCGAATTCGAAGGAGCCTCAGAGTCATCGTCGAGGCAAGCATATCGAACAGAAATACTACTTGATCAGGGAGATTATGCATCGCGATGATGTGATAGTCACAAAGATTGCATCGGAGCACAATGTTGTTGATCCATTTGCAAAGACTCTCATGGCTAAAGTGTTCGAGGGTCACCTTGAGAGTCTGGGATGGCGGGACATGTGGCATCTCGTCTAGGACAAGTGGGAGATGATACTAGGTATAAAGTATGCCCTAATTTATTGTATATTGTACTTGTAATTTTTCATGTATTGTACATTAATCTCCCGAAGCATTAGAAAAAGTGGGAGATTGTTGTGATTGGAGTCCTAATTCTTCCAGAGTCTCGTAGTTTATAAATTGTACACATTGTTATGAATAAAATAAGAGTTATTTTATTTGGCATTTACTCATATCCAATAAACAAACCTTCATGGTTATTGTATGTAAACATAAGCATGTATATGAGATATACAAGTGGATCATGCCTTAAGTGATAACCTAAAAAAGTCTGTAGTATAAGGATTAAGAAAGGATACCTGATCCTGATGACACTATGGATACGACCCGCTTTTTCGAGATTTACAAGTGTTGTGAACTACTGCAGATGGTAAATCTTGACCATTCATGTGGAGACATGCAAGCGGGGTTGTCCTATACAAAGAGTTTGTATAAGACCGGACCACGAGATGATTCATCTATTTATATAACGTCATTGATACTTGAGACTTACATCTCACCTAAACGACCATAGGTGACATAACCTCAATCCTGAGTGTTTTGGGAACTTCTGCCTTTGAGGGTTGCCAACTCAACATGCCTACCTTTTTGGTGATTTGTCTGATTTAGGAGTTGGGAACTCAGTTACACAAGATGGAATTCACTCCTTCCCCGAAGCAGGGATAAGTAGATAGATTGCTCCCTTAAGGGTTGATTCCGGGTCTTGAACATAGTGGCCACAACTTCTCTTTGGAAGAGACAACTCAGTCATAGTAGGACTATGACTTATGTTCATTAGAGGAATCAGTGGTACTTAAGGAGCTAGATGTAACTACAGAGACATAATGGTTATTGGCTCAGCAGTACTTACGAGCAATATGTGAAGGATTATTGCAGTATTGATTGGTTAATATGGACACAAAATATATCTGTAGTAAGGAGAGTGTAGCTGTCTGTCTTTTGTGCAGTGTTTGGCAGTTAACGGATGTTAGATCTCGTGACTAAAGAGTTTAGTCAATTATTCACGTATCGTTGGAGTTTCAAGCTACAGTTCCATAAGGTCCCCTTGGTAGCTCAATGGATTCAAGTTGAGAATCAGTTCTTGGTGTTGATTTGAAATGTTCAAATTGACAAGAGGAAATTCAATTATATATGATATGATCGGTGTGATGTATGAGATACATCAAGTGGAGGACTAATATAAATGAGATTTACATTAAGTACCATGAAATAGAAAAATAACTATGGTTTATATGTTTCATGAGATGAAATATTAAAACTATAGGTTATAAATATAATATGGTAAGTTGATTATCATATATATTTAAAATAATATTAAATATTGGATAATTATATCTTTTTCTCTAATAACCAATTGAGTGGGAGGTTATTGGTGGTTTCATGGTAACCGTGAGATAAAAGGAAAAATATTTTCCTAAATTTAGAAGATTTGGTAAAGTAGATTTGAGATTTGCTATTCTCAGAAACTCACTCACGAAAGGGCTGTCAAGTGAATAGGATTCACTAAACGATAGCTTAAGAGAGACTAAACGATCATGAAGTGACACTACACGATAGTTCACTCAGCTGGTCATCTTCTAAAGATCGCGGAGCATTTGCTATACGGTCGCAGAGCAGTTGCTAAACGATTAGGCATCATCTATACGATAGACTTCTGTCATATTCCACTTGCTCAATCGTTTACACGATTATTATTCCTCCGGTCTCTTCCTCGAATCAAGTCCACATAGAGCCCACACTTCTGGATTCTCACACTGAGAATACTAAGGTAGCCATTGTGGTGGTGTCTTACTCAATTTGACTGAGTTGAGGTTTTTTAAGCCGTTTGCTGAGTTCGTGGTGTTCGTGTGGTGGTCCCTGTGATCATGTTGTGTTGCAGTCGCTATGTTCGAGCATTCGTGTATTTTAGTTTTGGATATTGAACGAGCGTTTGTGATCAAGGGAGTTTGAAGATGGGTCTTCAAAGGTATGTATAATCTTTCCCTTGATTATCTTGTAAAGCATGTTGTAATTTCATATTGTTGCATGACCAGTTAGTTTCCATTTGTGTACTGTAAATGTTGTTTATCTATTTCGAATGGAATTTGGAACGATTATTTCACTACCCATGGAAATCCTCATGTCCGATTTCCTTCATAACCTTCATCCATCCTCGCGTGCACAGATTGATCGTTGTCGCCACCCTTGGCCGCCATTAGTCACAAGTCTTCCATTTAGGGGTAAGTTCTTTGTTTATTTTGAGGATTTTTTTTAAGATATCTTGGATGCCCATTAAGTTTTGATACGTTTGGTTGACATTTAGTCTGATTAGAGTTTGGTTTGAAGATTGGGTCATTCCAAGTTATTGTCCAACAAGAATTGTGGTCGTTCGGCAAATTGTTGGTGAGTTTCTTTTGCTTTCTATTGATTTGTGAATACCCATTAGTTTGGACGTGATAATTTGGGTTTGCGAACTTGGAATTGGGTTTGAAAGATATATTCTATGATTGTGAGTAGAGCAGACTAATCTTTGAAGTTTCAGAGGGGAGTTGGATCAAGCTACGTGTTGGAGTTGGATCAAGATTTAAAGGTTTAAGTAGATCGATTGCTTGAATAAAAATATTTAGGTTTAGATTTGAGGTAAGTAATCTTACTACTAGAACCGCCTTCTTGTGGGGTAATAAAATTAAGAATAATTATGATGGTTATGAGATTGTATGGATCATGATGCTTGATTAAAGAGGATATATGAACATATGACTGTTCTATTTGTAGTATGTTATAAATATGAGCATGATCTTGTCTTATAAGATATTTTATTAGAATGTATGAGCCTGATTTAGATCTTATTTGACATGTATAAGAATGTGTGAGCTTTATGTTATGTTTTATGTGTGAGACTATGTTTTATGATGCATGATATTTACATTAGTGATAATTGCCCCTGCCCATAGTTATGTACCCCCTAGAGGTTCGTGTCTCCTTTGGGATTAGAGGTTAGTGATCTTTCACCAGAGGTATGTGATCTCCTTCGAGATTTCACTAAAGGTTTGTGCTTTCTTTAAGATTCACTAAAGGTTAGTGTCTCTTTTGGGATTCACTAGAGGATTGTGTCTCTTTCGAGATTCATCATAGGTTAGTGATCTTCTTGGGGGCTACATCAGAGGTTAGTGATCTCCTTCTTGGGGTGTATGCCCTAAAGCCTCATAGTTATATGTTATATGAATTAATGTTGACTATTTTATATGCAATAATCCATTATACAATGATCCAAGATTATATTATGTGACTTAAACATATATGTGGAGACATACAGGTAGATCACATTTAAGTAAGAGTCTAAATGGTCTATAGTATATGGATAATGTCTGGTGCCTTATCCTAGTAACATTACTGGTACGACCCACTTTGTAGTTGTTACAATTGTTCTAAAGTGCTACAAATGATTTTATCCTGATCATTCATATGGATGTTGGGATTGGTGTCCTAATTCTCCCGAAGTCTTATAGTTTTTAAACTGTACACATTGTTCTGAATAAAATAAGATTTATTTTATTTGGCATTTACTCATATCCAATAAACAAAACTCCATGGTTATTGTATGTAAACTTAAGCATGTATATGAGATATACAAGTAGATCATGCCTTAAGTGATAACGTAAATAGGTCTGTAGTAAAAGAATTAAGGAGGGATACCTAATCCTGGTGACATTACGGATACGGCCCGCTTTGTAGAGGTTTGCAAGTGTTGTGAACTACTACAGATGGTAGATCATGACCATTTATGTGGAGACATGCGAGTGGGAGTGTCCTATACAAAGAGTTTGTATAAGACCGAACCACGAGATGACTAACCTTTTTGTATAACGTCGTTGATACTTAAGACTTACATCTCACCTAAACAACCATAGGGGACTGACCTCAATCCTGAGTGTTTTGGGAACTCCTACCTTTGAGGGCGGTCCT
>NW_028326614.1:0-48467 GCF_027475165.1 Benincasa hispida
ATGAATGTTTATCAACGCATGATGTTTACTAATGTATGAGTTTTCCCAAGTATGTTTTCCATGTCTAACGCATGCTAGTGGTTTTACAAGCTAGTTCAATATGTTTTGAGCCAACTTATTTCACAAAGTATGAAGCATGCGTTATGGTTAAAGCTAAGGTTGAATGAAGCTTGACGAACTACGTTTTAAATACCTAAGGTTGCCAAAGTACATACGTTTGTATTTCTAAACATAATGAATAGGGATACTGAAGGTAGGGAAGGTATCTGAATAAATGTATCTAAGGTATGACGGTATATAGCAAACTCCATGTGTATGTAGGTAGGTCTGAATGAGAGGCCGAGGTATGGGTCTCTTGGCCGTTAATAGATTTTGGGAGCTGAGCAGTGTATGCTCATTCTCAACTAGGAATAATGATGATTATTGATGTTTAATAGTTGTTAACAACGTTTATGTTTTAAGGATGTTGTTTGAGATGTCATCGGTATATTTAAAGAGATCGACGTAGGGATCTCTTTTAACCATAGTTTAACATGAACAGGTCGAAGTAGAGGTCTCATCTGGCCATGGCTTGACGTTGGGAATTAGAGTAGTGAATGTTCATTCAAAATTAAGATTCAGGTTGAAGATACAATGGTTTAAAAGGTTTTATGTACACCTTTGCTTGGTGTATTTTAAGTTCCAGTATTATGTTTTCAAGCTTTCAGTTTAAGCATGAGTTTTACATTTTATTAAGTCACTCATTGGGCTTCTAGCTCACGTTTTCAAATGTTTTCCTTTCCAGGTAGCGACCAGTTCCCAAAAGACTTTTCTATTGCTGCTCTGCCACTCAAAGAAACAGGTTAAAGGAAGTGTAATTGAAGATTGGTATTAGTTAGTACACATGTGTCTGACTAGTGACTAGTATTCTAGATGGGGCTCACTAAGTTGTAATATTCATGTATGAATAATGCTAAGAAACCCTGTAATGTAAATGTGTTATGTTCTGTGTTAATTTGTATGTATTCAGGGTTTTGAGCAATCTTTAACAGGTAAGATAGGCAGTAAGTGCCACCAAAAGGGTTGGTAACTACTGCAGTCACCATTCCGTCCAGGTTAGGAGGATAATCTAGTGCGGGGTGTGACACATTCTCCTTAACTCATTCAAATAATGCTTTAAATTGTTCTAGTGGATGCATTTCCATTTCTTCAATGGGAACCTCCCACTAACATTGTTCCTATATATGTATGTAATATAAAATATATTAGTGTTTATAATCTATTCACTCATACTTTTAAATTCAATTGTAATTTAATCGGAATATCAAATGATAGAACATTGCATAAATTTTGTGGTTGGAGTTGTTTTATTTGATAACGATCTTGATTTTTTTTTTAAATGTTAGAGATTTGTGAAGGGATTGAATCCCAAGTCGAAGCGTGTGAATGTCATATGATTTTAATTTCAATTTTAGAAACAAACAAAAAATCCAGAGGAACAAGAATTTTACAAGATAAACAAGAATTGCTAATTTGTACAGCATGCTTTCAAAGAAAAATAGAGAGGAAGATGGGGATTCATGGATCTTACCCTTGGAGACAAAAAAAAATCTTCATGAATCCTCTCTCATTATGAACAAATGGGACTCTCTCTCAAATTTACCAACACACAATCACAGCAACATCAATGGATACCACCAAGAGTTCTTACCCGTTATTCTCAAGGGTTGAGAATCGACTAGTTGTCACTCTCACTCATGCAGATCAAAGGACAATCTTCATTTGCAGGAGTTCACAACTCACACAGGATCAAGTTAAGTCATCTATGGTCATTCTTGTGAAATATAAGTCTCTTCAACTAATAGTGTTATATAGAGAGATTATTCATCGTGGTCCGGTCTTATATAAACTCTCTGTATATAATACATTTGCTCATATATCTCCACATGAATGATCAGAATTAGATCACTTGTAGCACTTTACAACAATTGTAACAACTACTAAGCGGGCCATATTCGTAGTGTCACTAGGATAAGGTACCCAACCTTATCTATCTATTACAGATCGTTAGTTTATCACTTAAACATGGATCCACCTGTATGTCTCCACATACATATTTAATGTTTAAGTTATAGTTGATAACCTTAGATCTTAGTTTATTGGTTTTTGGGTTAAGGTAGCGATAACTCCAAAAAAAAAACTAGTTTTCTATAATTAACACTATCCATTTTATACAATTATTATGCATAAAATGTTCATTTCATAGGTAAATTCGTCTCGGAAGGGCAAAAGGTCATAGGAGAAATTATGAAAATGTCATCCCAACAGTGTCACAACCCCACTCCAATGTTGTTGTGTAACGTTAAAAGGCAGTAGATGCATAAATAGGGAAGTGCCAAGACACTACCCTTAGTGTCACGACACTATTAGTTTTGACGAGAAAAAAGAAGAAACACGTGCTCCTTCCAAATTTGTCCAAAGTTGCAACGCTACCTCAACCCCACTCCAACGCTTGAGGTCTTGAATCGACAAGAGAGTTGCAACACTCTCCTTACCATTGCAATGCTACACCTTAAATATAAAATGAAAATTTAGTCATTTTCACGGAAAGATTAGAACTTCACTTGATTTTCTCCAATTTTTTTTATCTTTCTGCACTTTTTCTTTGTTTCTTACCTCATTTTTTATGCATCCATGCTAATCCTTGATAAAATTTTGAAGGACATTCTTCATTAAGGTGAGTGATCTAGTTTAGTTTAGGTTACATTCTTAATTTTCTTGGTATGAGGTTGAATTTTCTATAATCTTTCACGTAGTTGCTTGAATTTCTGTAATAAATTCTTACTGAAATTAATTCTTGTATGTGAAATAATTTCTATACATTAGATTTAAGAATTTTTGGCCAACTTTCTTTTATTCAATGATTGCTAGAAATAATAGCATGTCTATATTCTTAATTTCTTAGGGCAACCATAACTAAAAATTGCAAATGTGTGAATTTGGATTATTGGAAAATTAATCTTGTTCACAGTTATGCATGATTAGTAATTCAAGAACAATTGGGCTAGTAACTTAAGCTTTCTGAACTAGTAATCCAATCTTAGTCAAGAACTGCTCTTTCTTAATGAAAATAAACAATTAATTAGGCCGCTATCAATTCTTATTAATTGAGTCATTTTCTATTTACACAACCAAGAATATTAAGGATTTCCACCTGGTATGCGATGGGATGCATCCTCAAGGAGTTACCCGAGAATAACTAAATCTTAGAACCTTTCCCTTTTCTTTAAAGGATGTGACTAAAGATTGGTCTTACTACTTGCCCGCCAGTTCAATAACAATTTGGAATGGTCTGTAACAGAGGTTTATGGAGAAATTCTTACCGGCTTCTAGAGCCCTATAGATTAGGAAGGAAATTTATGGGATCAAGCAATTTTTTGGAGAAACCTTCTTTGAGTATTGAGAACGCTACAATTAATTTATTCAGGTTTGCTTCCTAATGACATAAGCAACATCGATGCGACATTGGAGGTGCATTAGCCGATAAAACACCCTCAAAGGTGAGCCAACTCATTTCTACCATGGCAGATAATTCCCAACAATTTAACTCGAGGCCCACTAGACCTAACTCTTTTGTAACACAAGAGGTAAAAGAGTTACGTTCTCAAATTACTTATCTCACTACTCTTGTGCAATAAATGGCTCAAGCACAGTTGAAAACTCAAGTTCACGTGGAATAAGTCAATTACCTTGGAGGGTAAAGACGAGATCCTTATAGCAACACTTGCAATGAAGGGTCATGAGGTCATCTTTATCTTAAATGTGGAAGAAAAGGTGACCAACAAGGGAGTTCATCTAATTCTAGTGCACCCTTAGAAAATATGGTGAAATCATTGGCAAACACTATGCTAACATTTCAAAAAGATATAAATACCTTCCAACAAGAGTAAAAAAAATTACAAGAAGAAAATGCTCTTTTCCAAAAAGAGACAAGGCAAGGTATGCTACATCTAGCCAATCAAATTTCTAAGCTAGCCACCACGGTAAGTAAACTTGATATCAAATATGGTAAGCTCCCGGAACAACCTGACACTCATTTAAGAATGTAAGTGCTTCTACTACAATTAGTGTCTCTGCTTCTCCTAAATCTTCTAAACTCGAATCTTCTTGTTTTGTGAACAATGAATCTTTTGAATCACTCGAATGTCCTGAATCTTGTAAATTTGAATCCTTTGAATCTGTTAATTCTAAATCCTTAGAATCCCCGATAATTAAATTCATGAAAATTTGAATCTGTCAATTGAATTCTCTGAAGATCAATTTAATCAACTTTGTTGGTTTTGGTAAATGCGATAATAGACCCCGAGCATCTAGGAACTCTAGGAAGATTAATTCTGTTTCTTTAGAAAAACCCGATCTTAAAGCATGTACTTCTATTTCTCTTTTTCCAAATGGACTCTTAGACACTTAGAAGAAAGAAGAAAAATATAAACAAACTGAGAACCTTGGAAAATAGACTGCTAACTCTCCTGAAACAAGCTCAAAGTAGTGGGACAAGAAAAATGAAGAAATGATTATAGCTCAAGCAATAGTAATATCAATTAAGCTACCTTGAAAACAAGATCATCCAGGTATGTTTTGCTTACCTTGCACTATAGGTAAGAAGAAGCTGCAAAGTGCTCTGATAGACCTAGGAGCAGCTGTGAGAATTATGCATGCATCTTTGTTGTATGAACTTAGGTTGCTAGATCTTAAAAGTACAAATATTGTGACCCAATTGGCAGACTGTAGCATGAGATGGCCATTAGAAGTAGTACACGATGTTTTATTAAATGTGGATGGCTTGATCTTCTCAACAAATTTCTATGTTCTTAATTACAACCAAAACACTTATTCTCTTTGGAACTCTATCATTTTAGGTAGATCTTTCTTATGAACTTCATTAGCCAAAATCGATATAGGCGAAGGGTTACTATCAGTCGAATTTGAAGAAATTGTCAAAAAAAAAAGTTTTAAATGAAAATGCCTCCATTAATCCACTTGCTCAAGTGAATTACTATTTCCACAGGATGATGGAGAAGCAGCATCAGTAAAATGGATGGATGGAGATGGTCAATCAACTCTAATCTAGGAGGAAGTCGATCAACTCTGGTTAACTATGTCTATATTTTTATAAGAGTTATAAAATGAGCTAGACATTTAAAATCTATAACAAAGATCAAATGCATGCTCACTTAGATTTAATGACAACTTGTTTTAATAGTTAAAATAGGTTGTTATCTTATAAAACACAGTTACAAAATAAATCGATCTATAATTCTGTCTAAGGTTGTAGGTACTTAAGTTGACGATCTACGGAACAATTTCTACCTGGGGAATATAACCAAAATACTGAACATTGTTATCCGGTTTTATGAGCATGCGTGAGCGGTGTAAGGTAATGAAATGGTTTCATCACTTAGACATAGTAGGTTAAATCCAAATATAAATGTTATACTTGGATAAACTACATAGACTTAGGGTGTTTATTAGCCGAATTATGCCTATGTAAAAGTATATACCCAAACATTTAGAACACTTCAGTAGAGACTAATAACATATACGATATATTGTTCATAGCTCTCATGTCCCTAAGAGTTCTCACCGTGAGATTCATACTTGGCTTCGTGTCACTCTGGGAGTGACCTTCATTCGAAAATTGTTTGTATGAGTAAATAGCAAGGTGAATAGGGGAAGTAGTTCATAGTAAGTGTGTGAAGGATATGTGTCAACATGTCCTACGGTCTCTTCCATTAGTTTGGATTGTGAGCTTCCTATGTTGCACCTACTTGTTGACTTTAGGCAATCTACACTAATCATTTAACAAACGGCTATCCCCTTTGAGGGTCGTAACATGGGATTTGGAACAACTAAAACTCCAGGAATGGATAAGATTTCTTAAGTCAATACCGAACCTTGACTATCCAATTTAGAAGCATCATTGGGGTCGAGCTCTGAATTCTGAAAATGGAGGGTTACACTTATAGAATTACTAAGTGTTAGTAATTTCTTGACCGAAATCGGTAGCTAAATAACTATAGGAATAAGAGTTATTATAGAGATAGTATTTAGTCAAGAATGTCTTGCATTAGTGAAAGAGTATTTGGTTGCCCCTCGGTAGCACTTATTCTGACTCACTATAGTATTGTTACAAACAAATAATGAATTTTGGGGACATTATTTAGATATTATTTATTTTTGCTACAATAGAATTGAATTTAGAAACATTTTACTAATGAGAATTTGTTAAAGTTTTAGCATGTTGAATTCCTCCACATTACTCATTTTCGATATGTTTAACGGTAATAATTATTCAACATGGAAATCAAATATAGTAGCAAACGATGATTTAAAACTTGTTTTAACAGAGCAATGTCCTCGATCTTCCAGGTCATTTGCAGACCAAAATGGTTGGAATGCATATGATAGATAGACTAAGGCAAATAAAATGCCTGAAACATTATTCTAACAAATATATCTGATATATTAGCTAAGAAAATTAAGAACATGGCCTCTGCTAAAGAAATCGTGAATTTCATAGATGAAGAGACAAAGAAAGCATAACAAAGTAAATATGATTTGTTTGTCATTGAGACGTGCTTAGTGAACATGATAAAAAGACTTGGATAATAGATTCAGGTGTCGCTAATCATATTTGTGCTTTCGCTCAGTAAACTAGTTATTGGAGACAACTTACAGAAAGCGAAACAACTTTTAAGGTAGGGACCGGGGAAGTTGTTTAAGCTAAAGTAGTGGGAGATATGAAGTTATTTATTGGAGATAAACACATTTTACTTGAAAATGTCTATTATATTCCTTCTATGAAAAGGAATTTAATATATATCTCATGTTTACTTGAACAAAATTACAAAGTATCTTTTGAAAATAATTGAACAAAATTACAAAGTATCTTTTGAAAATAATGAAGTGTTCATTATTTCGAAAGGTATTAAAATATGTTATGAAAATTTAGAAAATAACTTATACGTGTTAAAACTGACTGGGGCAAAAACCATTTTAAATATAGAGACGTTTAGAACAACTGAAACTCAAAACAACAAACGAAAGATTTCTCCAAATGCCTATCTTCTTTACTTAAGATTAAGACACATTAATCTCAATAGGATTGGGAGATTCGTTAAGAGTGGACTTCTAAATAAGTTAGAAGATAACTCATTACCTCCATATGAATCTTGCCTTGTGGGTAAGATGACCAAAAGATCTTTTACAGGGAAAGTTCTTAGAGCCAAAGAATCCTTAGAGCTAGTACATTCACACCTTTGCGTTTCGATGAATGTTAAAGCTACAGGAGGGTATGAATATTTCATCATCTTTATATATGATTATTCTAGATATGACTATATTTACCTAATGCATCATAAGTCCGAAACACTTGAAAAGTTCAAGGAATATATGGCAGAGGTTGAGAACCACCTAGGTAAATGATCAAATCGAGGTGGTGAGTTTATGGACTTAAAATTCAAGGATTATTTGATAGAACATGAAAATTCAGTCTCAATCGCAGCACCTGGTACACCACAATAAAATAGTGTAGTGGAAAGAAGAAATAGAACCCTGTAGAACATGATTCATTCAATGATGAGTTACGCTCAATTGCCTAGTTATTTTTGGGCTCATGCTGTGAAACCCGGATTTCTATTTTCCTTACTTAAGCAAGTGATAAAATGAATTAACTAAGTAAAAGTTAAATCCTAAGTTAAGGGAAAGGAAATTTCTAAGTGTTAAGTAGATTTTCCTTGAATAATTTAAGTTGAGCTTTAATTGGTGAAATTTGTATAATAAGTAGGTTGATGAGAAAGTTAGTGTGGAATGGTGAAGAAGGAATGGGGATTTGAAAAGAAAAAAAATATGGGAATTGGGAAATTTTGGAAAAAATTGGCTATGTATGGAAAATTTATGTGAAACGCGTGTTGTGCACAAAGCACTAGAAGGAAATTGACTAATGGCACAATCGTGTAGAAATTGCACGGAGACAAACAATGTTCGCAGTAGCTAAGAGCGAGATCGTTGAGAGTGAGATCATTGAGATCGAGACCAGCGAGATCATTGAGAGCAAGAATTTGAGCAAGAAAGTGGGAGAGAGCGAGAATGGAGAGAGCAAGACTAGCGAGAAAGTGGGAGAGAGTGAGATTAGAGAGAGTGAGAGTAGAGAGAGTGTGATTTTGAGCTAGAAAGTTGGAGAGAGCGAGATTTTGAACGAGAAAATGGGAGAGAGCAAGAGTGGAGGGAGCGAGACCATCTAGAAAGTGGAAGAGAGCGAGAGCAGCCTGTGTGTCAGCCACGCCTTGTCCGGTGCTGCATTCGAACGTCACGCCCACGCGATTGAAGGGCCTCGCCTATGCATCGAACGGCCGGGCAAGTATTTATGCGTTGAATTTGGCCGCATTCTTATAGATTATACATTGGAAACCCGAAATTTAATACAAACAAAGGTTAAAGACGTAAGGGCAAACGTCAACAAAAATTAAGTGTCTTCATAACAAAAATTCTTAAGGGCTAAGGAAATTTGGTGGACGCATATGAAGAAGAAACCTTAAGACAAGGTGATGCAAGCTTGCGTTGATAAGGGGAGAAATAAACATTTGGCCATGTAGCCAAGTAGGTGCTGTCAACACCACGAGAGATTTTAACGCCTATAAATAGAGCTTTGGGATTTCATTTTCAAATCACAAAATCATAAATTTCGTAAAAGAAAAGGGAGAACAGTGAGGGTTGAGAAGAACGTATCAATTTTAGACGAGGAGATCTCCCAATTTACTCGTGTGTTTGGAGTGATTCTAAAGCCATCTGAAAGCTCTGAAAGTCTAGTCTTCAGAGTAGGGCTGCCGGAGGAAAAAGCTCCAAGGAACTAGGTTGGAGATTGAAAAGAAGGCAGAAGGATCAGACTATCGGATCAGTCTGTGCCAGTCTTGAAGATTTTGTGATTCGGCAAAACCACGAGGAGTTCTGAGCTCAAATTTTATGGTAACTTCCTGAGACATTTTAGAATAAGTTTGTAGAAGGAAGTATTTCCAAATAAGGTACAGAACTATGAGTAATCTAAGTTGTAAGTTGAATCTGGATTCTAGGGGTGAAAAGGAGCCCGAGGAGCTATTAGAGTGAAAAGTTCCTAAGAAATCAAGGTGAGTGGCTAAAATGTTTGACTAAAACGTTTTACTTAAACTATTTTGATTACACCGTTTTACAGAAAGCATGTTTGCAAAAATATTCTCATGCCTACTTGTGAACCCCGAATCCCAATTTTACACTTAAGTGTGTTTTCTTATTTAAATTGTCTTAATTTTCCACTTAATTGTGTGTCTCTATTTAAATTTGTATAAATAAGTTGAGTAGGTTGATGAGAAAGTTAGTGTGAAATGGTGAAGAAGGAATGGGGATTTGAAAAGAAAAATATGGACATTGAGTTTGGGAAATTTGGGAAAAATTGGCTATGGAAAATTTATGTGAAATGCGTGTTGTGCACAAAGCACTGGAAGGCAAGTGACTAGTGGCACAATCGTGTAGGAATTGCACAAAGACAAACAATGTTCGCAGTAGCTAAGAGCGAGATCGTTGAGAGTGAGATCAACGAGATCGTTGAGAGCGAGATCATTGAGATCGAGACCAGCGAGATTGGAGAGGAAATGGGAGAGAGAGAGATTGGATAGAAGATGGGAGAGAGTGAGACCAGCGAGAAAGCTAAAGAGAGCGAGAGTGGAGAGAAAAGTTGGAGAGAAAGCTGGAGAGAGCGAGAGAGCGAGAGAGAGAGCGAGATTGGAGAGAGCAAGACCAGCGAGATTGCTGAAGAGAGTGAGAGTGAAGAGAGTGAGACCAACGAGAAAGTGGGAGAGAGCGACACTGCCGAGAGTGGAGAGAGTGACATTGTCGAGAGCGAAAAGAGCGAGAGCGGAAAGAGCGAGAGCGGAAAGAGCGAGAGCGCCTATGCGTTAGCCTTGCTTTGTCCGATTCGAAAGTCACGCCGACACCTCGCCTATGCATTGAAAAACCGAGCAAGCTTCTGGGCGATGTATTTGGACGCGTTAGGGTGGATTATGCATTTAAAAACCCTAATTTGAATACAAACAAAGCTTGAAGACGTAAGGGCAAATGTCAATTAAAATTTAGGTGTCCAATTAAGAGAAATTCTTAAACCCTAAGAAACTGTGTTGAATGCGTTTGGGAAGAACACATTGAACCAAGGTGAAGTCAGCTTATGTTGATAAAGGGAGGATTAAACATTTGGCCATGCAGCCAAGTAGGTGCCAATCCCACGAGCAATTTGAACGCCTATAAATAGGGAGTTGGGATTTAATTTTCAAATCACACAAAAATCATAAATTTCGTAGAGAAAGTAGAGGGCAGTGAGGGTTCAGAGGAATGTATCAATTTTGGACGAGGAGATCTTCCAATCTACTCGTGCGTTTATAGTGATTCTAAAGCCATCTGAAAGATCTGAAAGTCTAGTTTTCAGAGTAGGGCTGCCGGAGGAAAAGGCTCAAAAGAACTGGGCTGGAGGTTGAGAAGAAGACAGAATGATCAGACTGTCAGATCAGTTTGTGTCAGTCTTGAATATTTTGAGATTCCGGCCAAACCATGAAGATTTATGAGCTGAAATTTTAGGATAAGATTCATAAGAAATTTTAGAATAAGTTTATAGAAGGAAGTATTTCCAAATAAGGTTCAGAACTATGAGTAATCTAAGTTAAAATTTGAATCTGGATTCTAGGGGTGAAAAAGGGAACCAAGGAGCTACTAGAGTGAAAAGTTCCTAAGAAATCGAGGTGAGTGGCTAAAATGTTTTCGAACTAAAATGTTTTCGAACTGTTTTGATTACAAACATTTTACAGAAAGCATGTTTGCGAAAATAATTCTCATGCCTACTAGTTTTATAAAGTGGTTTCCAAGCAAGTTTGAATTGTGATTTGAACGCATGCATATGGTTGAAAAACTATTTACATATGTATATGTATTGATTTTATCCAGTATGTGTTACCATCTTTAAAGCCATGTTGTATATGTGTTATACTGTACATGCTTTAAAGAGAAAATTAGTTTATAAATAGTTTTGGTAAAATGCGAGGCCGAAGTACAAGGAGAAGGCATCCACCCAACTAGATACTGAAGTACGAGGAGAAGGTATCTATTGGTACTAAAGTACGTTTGAGAAGGTACCAAGCCAATGGGATATTGAAGTACGTTGGAAAAGGTATCCTAGTAGCTCGATACTGAAGTACAAGGAGAAGGTACTTGAGCAGTAGTACCTAATGTGGCCACAGGTGAATAAAGTCAGAGATTGAGCAAAAGGGTTCTCTCTGGACTAGTAGTTGGTGTGGGGATTATTTTACCAGTTATACAGTACTTTGATTTGAGAAATGATTTTACTGTTTTATGTTTAAAACAATTTTATATAATTTACGCTTGGAAAATATTTATGCTGCAAAAGTTTATATTTCAGATAAAACTATTTTCTGAAATTATGCATGAGAATTTACTATGTTTTCTCGGTCACTCACTGGGCGTAAGCTCACCCCATTTTCAAATGTTTTTTTTTTCACCCCCATAGATAGCGGTCAAATCCTTTGAAGATAGCTCTGCGTCTGCTCTGCCACTAAAGGACTAAAAGACTTGTAACCGTTTGCTAGGTGGTTACGGTTAATATTGTACACATGTTACTATTGTTCATACAGGGACTGGGGTTTGTGGGTTTTGGGACTTGTAAATCTAATGTTGTAAATACTCTAAAATATTAAGTTTTTAAGTTAATAAATTGTGGGCCTACAGTCATCCCGTTGCATATAATTTGTATTTGGTATCAGAGTTATTCTGCAAGAGTTTTTAGGCAGTAAGTGTCAGCCTAAAGGTTGATAACTGCTGCAGTCACGCCCTTCTCTAGGTTAAGAGGGAGATCTAGGGTGGGGTGTGACACTACTAGTTTTATAAAGTGGTTTCCAAGCAAATTTTGAATTAGGTTTTGAACGCATGCATATTGTTGAAAAACCCTTTTATATGTGTTGATTTTATCCAGCATGCGTTACCATCTTTAAAGCCATGTTGTATATGTGTTATATTGTACATGCTTTAAAGAGAAAAGTCATTTATAAACAGTTTTGGTAAAATATGATACCGAATGACACTTGAGAAGGTATCCGCCCAACTAGATATTGAAGGAAATTTGAGAAGGTATCTATTGGTACTGAAGGACGTTTTAGAAGGTACCAAGTCAACGGGATACTGAAGGACGTTTGAGAAGGTGTCCTAGTAGCTCCACACTAAAGGACAAGGAGAAGGTATCTGAGCAGAAGTACCTAATGTGTGAGGGTACTTAGTGTGGCCACAGGTGAATAAGGTCAGAGATTGAGCAAAAGGGTTCTCTCTGGACTAATAGTTGGTGTTGGAGTTATTTTACACGTTGTAGAGTACGTTGGATTGAGAAATGATTTTACAGTTTTATGATTAAAACAACTTTATATGTTTTACGCTTGGAAAATGTTTATGCCACAAAAGTTTATGTTTTAGTTAAAAACTCATTACTGAAATCATGCATGAGAATTTACTATGTTTTCTCGGTCACTCACTGGACGTAAGCTCACCCCGTTTTCAAATGTTTTGGTTCACCCCCCCCCCCCCCCCACAGGTAGTGGTCAAATCCTCTGAAGATAGCTCTGCTTCTGCTCTGCAACTAAAGGACAAAAAGATTTGTAATCGTTTGCTAGGTGGTTACTGTTAATATTGTAATTGTTCATATAGGGACTAGGGTTTGTGGGTTTTGGGGCATGTAAATCTAGTGTTGTATTGACTCTAAACATATTATGTCGTCCCGTTGCATATGAATTATAACTGGTATCAGAGTTATTTCGCAAGAGTTATCAGGCAGTAAGTGTCAGCCCAAGGGTTGTAATTGCTGCAGTCATGCCTTTCTCTAGGCTAAGAAGGTGGTCTGGGGCGAGATGTGACACATGCAGTAGAGACTACAGTGTATATTTTAATCGTAGTTCCCTCAAAAAGTGTTTCAGAAACACCTTATGAGTTATGGAGATGACGTAAATGTAGTTTATATCACTTCAAGATTTGGGGGTGCCCAACATATATGTTGGTGCAGAACCCAAGAAATTGGAATACCATTCAAAAGTATTCCTAGAGGAAGATAAAGTGTTTGTATCAATAAATGCAGCATTTCTAGAGGAAGACCACATTAAAAATCTCCAGCCTTGTTAAGCTAGTATTGAGTGAGACATCCAGAGAAACTACAGATAAATCAACAAATGTTGTTGATCAAGCTGGTCCTTCAATAAAAGTGGTTGATGAAACTAGTACTTCACATCATTCTCAAGAATTGAGAATGCCTCGAAGTAGTGGGAGGATTGTTTATTAGCCTGACTATTAAATGGATTTAATAGGAACTCAAGTCATCATACCTGATGATGGCTTAGATGATCCATTGACTTTTAAACAGACAATGATAGATGTGGATAGAGACCAATGGATAAAAACCACGGACTTCGAAATGGTGTTAATGTACTTTAATCCAGTCTCTAACTTGTAGATCAACAAGAGAGGATAAAAGTTATTGGTTGCAAATGGATCTACAAGAAAAAGCGAGACCAAGCTAGTATGGTACAGACCTATAAAGCTAGACTCGTGGTAAAAAGGTTTACTCAAAGAGAAGAGGTAGACTATAAAGAAACTTTCTCTCTAGTTGTCATGATCAAGTTTATTAGAATACTCTTATCCATTGCTGCCTTCTATGATTATAAATCTGGAAAATGGATGTCAAGACAGCTTTTCTAAATAACTATCAAAATCCCTCGCCCACTACATGAGCACTATTTGAAGTGTCAAATTGTTGAAAGACTTAGTGCTTGCATGTTTATGTTGAATAAATACTTCAATTTCTAAAATGGAAGTAGATGAAATTCTGAAATTTTGGAAATTTTTGCAAAATTTCATTGAGTTCTGAAACCCTCTACAAATTACTTCCAATTCCCTTTCAATACATAGTTTCACAACTCAAATCCAAGGCTGAGAATTAGTAGAAAAGATTCTTTTGGTGGTTTACTATAAATTTGAAGGTTAAATTCGTAGAAAGCATAAGGATTAAGGTGGAATTCTTCAAAGGTAAGGAACTGAAACCCTTGTATGTGAAAAACCTATTTTTAAGCATGCTTGTAACTCAAATTAAGTGAAATTAGATTGTTTAATGATTCTGTTTGCTTCCGCCTTATGCATGTTTAATCCATCAATTGGTATCAGAGAATGATTTAAGCGCTCATTAATCTTGGGATCAATCCATTAAAATGTTGGGTTTTTCCATTAAAATCAAATTTTAAAGTGTAATTAGATTTTTTAATGACAACAACCAGCACGAAATCGACGACGTCCGCATTGTGAGACACATTGATTTTGGTAATTATTTTTGTATAAATGAGATAGTTTTATTTACATATTATTATTTTTATGAGATATTATTAATTATTAATTTTTTATTTTTAGAGTTAAGTTAAGATGGTTTAAAAAATAATAAAATAATAAAAAAATGTAAAGTGGAATATACTACATAATAACATAATGGAAAATTAAAAAAAAAAATTAGGTAGAATTAATGGAAAATAAAAAATATAGAATGAAGGTCGAATTTTGAAGACTTGACAACTTAAAAAAAAAACTATAATGTTTTTATAAATAGTTTTCAAACAACAATATTTTTATAAATACTTTTGAAAAGAACAATATTAGTCTAATTTTGTCTTCAAGTCACCCCTAAAAAAAATTATGCAAATAAATAATAACCACATTCAATAAGACAATACAAATATGTGACAAAATAATATTTTAACCTTATTCTAAAAAATTATAGTTCTTTTTATATAGTTAGTTTTTATCTATACAAGATACAAGCTTCTTTTGTTTTTGATTTGTTTTTTCGTTCTTATTTTTGCCATTCTATGTTTATTTTTTCAAACAAAGCTTGATTTATCATATTTTTAAAATTAAGTAGAAAAACTTCAGTGTCAACAATTATCTAAACTTATAAGTTTTTTTTATCGAAGTATTGTTAAATAAAAATAGTCTCATGGGCTTAGGCTTGACCTTGATTGACTAATGGGTCTGGCCTTTGGGCCTAATTAATTGGACTTGGGTCTGAGCACCACAAAGTGTTTAACTTGCTAGCTTTCTTGAAGAGGCCGGACCGACGCTTCGAGAAGGTGACCTGAAGGTTGCTCTCATTTGGCATCTTCACCTTTTGCCTCCCTATGCTCTTCCTCATGATTTTTGAAAAATTAATAAAGAGAAAAAGTTTAAGAGGAGAAGAGAGGAAACTGAATCCCTCTCGGGCTACTGAGAGGGTGGGGCCTTTTGTTCAAGATCCGAAGTCAACACTTAAGGGAATAACCTCTCTACTATGCCTAAAAAGTGGATAGATGTGAATTCCATCTTGCACCTTATGTCCCCAACTATCTACCTAGTCTTACCCCTGAAATGGGAAACTTATTGAGCCAACACTATTTGAGTCAACCCTTACCCATGTAAATCTAAGGATAATCCCGAATAAATAGAAGTTCATAGTTAGCTCAAGATTAAGGGTAAGTTACCTAGGTCATCGCTTTGAAATAGTCAATCTAAACAGTAAACAATGTTATAAAGTAATAGTGATTTATTTCTTGGTCTGGTCTTATGCAAACTCATTGATAGGACACCCCCACCCGCATATCTCCACATGAACGATTCAGGATCACATCGTTTGTACTAAATACAAAGTTGGCCGCATCCAATAGTGTTACCAGAATAAGAATAAGGTACCCAACCTTATTCATATACTATATAGACTGTTTTGGTTATTTTATTGAACTTGATCCATCTTTATGTCTCGACATAAAGTCTGAGTATTCATATAATAGACATGGATCTTAGTTTATTAGATTTAGTCTTTAAAAGTGAAATTTACATATTCAACAACAGCTATATTGAATAAACGTCAATAACATTTTTATTGCATATAGAATATGTTTAATAGTATAAACTGCGAGTTTTAGGACATAAACCCAATAACTTTAGCTTTCAAAAAGCTTAGTATCTCCACATAAAATAAGATCGACCTTCGACATCTGCTTTTGATTATCTAAAAGTGACAAGCAATCAACATGAAAGAAAGATGAAAACTTTGAAGGCAAAATCATTTGTGAAGCAAACAATGACAA
Organism: Benincasa hispida; assembly: GCF_027475165.1. NCBI lineage: Eukaryota > Viridiplantae > Streptophyta > Magnoliopsida > Cucurbitales > Cucurbitaceae > Benincasa > Benincasa hispida. Next base: position 16,215 of record NW_028326614.1, read on the forward strand.
GAAAATTCACAATATCATCCCTTCACGCATGAAGAGGAAAAAGTTCCTTGACAGTGAAGTCCAAACTCATCATATTGATGAATCCTACAATTGAAGATGAGGATCAAAGCCATGATGAAAATAAAAGCTTCTAAAATATAAATGTAACAACCCCTTATTACAAGAGCCTAAAATGCATGTTGCTCTTGGCCATATGAGCTTAAAAGGTGAACGGGAAAAAAAAAACTTGAACTACGTTACGACTTGATCCATTTTGTCAAGGGTACGTAAGCAACTTCAAAAAAAGTTTTCAATCTATAAAATAAGTAGGAGTGCCACAACCATCTGTGTGGCTCTACAAAATTGATATTGTTCATCTCCATTGAATAATGAAATCCCAAATTGAAAGATTTTGATCTCTATTAGGGGTATCACAAAAAATAGAGGGCAAAGCAGTAAATTCAAGATGTTCATCCCTATTAAGGAGACATAAGACACATACTATATTGAACGAGAGAATACCAAGAAAGGACTTCGCTAGAAAAAAAAATCAATCTTATTTTGGGTGTGTTCACTTCAAATTCAAGGCATCATTCACCTAAAATTTGGCACTTAATTTTCAATGTTGAGGCTTCGTTCCCTTGAAGTGGAGTTTGTTTCCTCTTCAAGTTCAAGATCGAAGGGCGATTTGCTTCATCTTCAAAGTACAAGATTTTAGGCTGACTTGCTTCATCTTCAAAGTTCAAGATCGGAGCCTGCTTCGCTTCATTTGCAAAGTTCAAGATAGCGTCTTCAAGACCTTTTCGGGGACACGTCTTCAAAACCTTTCCATGGTCATGTCTTCAAGATCTTTCTGAGTTCATCCCCATAAGGATCAAGAAGTGACATAATAGGGTTGTCTAGACCTTTCTAGGGCCATTCTTATGTGAACCAAACCATGATATAATGGAGATCAAGGAGTAACATAATAGAGTTGTTTAGACTTTTTTGGGTGTTAGAGTTGATGCTCTAAATCTCGTGAGTTTCGTAGTTGTAAATTATTTGTACATGAATTATTTATTTAATAAAATTAAGTGTTATTTTATTTGATATTTAGTTTGCATTAATCCAAATCCAATAAACTTAGATTCAAGGTTATTTAATGTAACTTAAACATGTATGTGGTTGACGTACAAGTGGATCATGTTTAAGTAATAACCTGAATGGTCTGTCGTATATGGATAAGGTTGGTTACCTTATCCTAGTGACACTACGGATATAGCCCACGTTGTAATTGTTATGTTGTAAAGTATTACAAATGATCTGATCATGATCATTCACGTGGAGACATATGAGTGGGGGTATCTTATACAAATAGTTTGTATAAGACCGGACCATGAAATGATTAGTCTCTCTTTATGACACCGTTACTTAAAGAGACTTACATTTCACTAGGATGACCATAGGTAACTTGACCTTAATACTGAGTGAGTAGTGAACTCATGCCTATGAAGGCGGTCTTTTGATTTGTATGAGTGGGAGTGGTCAGATTCACCGACTCGATATGTCTACCATTTTAGGGATTCGTCCGAGTGGGGAGTTGGGAATGCAACTACAAAATATGGAATTCATTCCTTCCCGGCCATTAGGTAAGTAGATGAATTTCTCCCTTAAAGGCTGATTCTGGGTCTTGAACAATGAGGCGCCCCATCCTCTCGCTGACCAGAGAGGGGTCTAGTTTATAGTTGGACTATAACTAGTTGTTCATTAGAGGGATCAGTGGTACTTAAGGAGTTAGATGTAACTACAGGGAAAAAGGGTAATTTGACTCAGCTGTAGTTACAAGCAATCTGTGAAAGATTGATTTACTATTGATTGGTTATAACCATGGACACATAAATATATCTACAGTCCAAAGAGTGCAGTTACCGGTCTTTAATGGAGTGATCGACCGTTAATGAATGTTGATTAATTTAATTAAAGAGTTCAATTAATTAATCTTGTATCATTGGAGCTTCTAATATGTAAGTTCATAAGGTCTCCTTGCCAACTCAATAAGAGTTAAATAAGAATCAATTAATTTCGGATTACTTTGAGTTGTTCAAATTAATTAAAGGGAATTGATTGTATGAGATGCAATTAATATAATGTATATGAATATATTATAATGTAAAGTTTAACAAGAGAGATAAGTATTTGAATATGATTCAAACATTAATTATATGAATGAGATTCATATAAAGCTATAGGTTAAAATTAATATGAATATGATTCATATTAAAACTATAGGTTATATGAGAGAATATAAAGTTAGATTATATTATATATGATATAATATAAACTATAAGTTATATTATATGAAATATAATATAAAGTTCAATTAATTATATTATTTTTAATATAATTAAATATTGAATAACTCCCTTGGGAGTTAGTCTACGTGATGAAGGGAGTTATGAATACTCTCTTCATTCTATCATATATAGGAGCACATAGAAGTTTTGGAAGATAAGTGAAACACAATGTGTGAAAATCTTAGCATTTCTCCTTCTCCTAAGAACTCTATCAAGAATTCCTTCCAATTCCCTTACCAAAATTAAGTTGATGAACCCACAACTCCGTCTTGATCCTTACCTTGAGAATAGCCAAGGAAGGCTTTGGTGATGGTGTCTAAGAAAAGTTCTTTGTTGTTATTGTATTCGTAAGGAAGATCTCTTTTCGTGACTTTAGGAGAGAAGCACATGAAGAATGATTTCTCCAAGGATAAGTGTTTATTCTTCCCTTTCCTCTCTGTGTGACTAATTTAGAAAGTATGCTTAGAATTTAGACATTTATCCTTTTCGTTCTGTAATTTCTCCGTTTTTAAGTTGCTTTTCAAAAAGGAATTCATTGACACAAAGACGTTCATACACTTCTGCTGAGGATTCGATCCCTTCAATTGGTATCAGAGCCAAATTGTGTCTCTAAATTTCTTTCTAGAAACAAAAATCAAAGGAATGGTGGGTGTTGTACTACATTATGAATGTTGGTTTGCAAATTGAATGTTTTCAATCTTTGGCAGTTGGCACTTTAGATTTACTGCTTTAAATTGTTTAAAGTTGTAAGGGTCTGTTGTTTTGGGCATTTAATTCATGCTATCGAGTCTGTAAGTCCATGTAGATCATGATGTGAGTGTTGCTGAGAAGATCGGTGTAATTTGGAGCAAGAATGGACTCAATTTGAAGCAGAAATTGCATTATGTGCTAGAGTGTAACGGGAGAGTGTTGTGACCCTGCCCTTTACGCTGTAGCACAGAAGGGTCAGCATTGTAATCTCTCCAACTGAGTGTTTCTACACTTAAGCATTTTTCAGACTGTGTCGCAACGCTCCAGCCAAGCACTCCAATGCTAGAGCAATTTTCGTACTAGTGTTGTAACGCTCCAATTGAGCATTGCAACGTTCCGAGCATCAGGCACACACGTTTCCAGACATTTGCCAGGTCATGGGTAGGTAGTTTTGGTGCAGATGCAGTTTAATTATTATATTTATATAGTTGCATGATACTATAAGCATTCATGCATCATATTGAATATAAATGTTATATTATATGATTGCATGTATCATTAACATGTCCATGCATTGTACTATAGTATAAAAGTTATATTATATGGTTGAATGATGGATGCGTTTTATTTTCATTAGTTTATAATATTAGTGTTATATTATATAATGAAAATGAAATTGCATTGAGTATGACATTACTTAGTAAATATAATTGTTATATTTAATTAATGTCATTAGATGCATAGTTATAGGTTTTTATTATTTCATTAATTTATAAGTGGTATAAGTTTGATGATTAGAATAAAAATCTATAATCAAAAGTTGCATGCAAACATAGATTTCAATTAATTTAAATGGTTTGAAATTAATTTACTTAGAATTATGTTAAAGTATTTCTAATATAATTAGAAATAGGTTAATCTTTTATTTTCTTTTTAATGGGATGTTTGGAAATAATAAAAGAGAAAATCTATAAAATAATTGTCGATAAGGACCTTTGTCTATGGAAGGTTCTGTCTAAGGCTGGGGTATTTAAGCTGACGAAAATGAAGCACCCCTATTTGTGAACAAACCTCGAAGGTGAATTAGTTAAATATTTTATAAGCATGCAATACATGATTAAGTTTACTGAAGTGTTTAATGAATTAGAATCATATATTATTAAACTATCCAAAATAGAGTTATATTAGGCCAATTTAATAATAGACTTAGACAAATTATTAGTCGAATTTACATAAGTAAAGAACCCTAGGTTTAAAACACTTAGTGAGAGGAAAATGATGTATGTGATATGTCAATTTCTTTTCACGTTCTCCCTAAAAGTTTACGTCGTGAGATCTATATGCTCGACATCGTGGCGTCATTTGCTTGTGTCCCCCTTCGGAAGGTATTTGCATAGGTCAATACTAAGGTGAATGGAGAAAGTGTTTATAGTAAGGGTGTTTGCATAGGTCAATACTAAGGTGAATGGAGAAAGTGTTTATAGTAAGTAGGAGAGGGATGTGTGTCAACACATCACGCATTCTCTTTCATTAGTTTGTTGTGAAGTTTCATGCTCGGCTTCATGGCACCTTTGCTTGTGTCCCTCTTGAGAAAGTGTTTGCATGAAATTGATCACAAACTCCATAAATAGATAGGATTTCTTTAACTTTTGCCCCAATAATAAGTTTTTCCCTTTGATTGGCTCATTAGGGCGGAACTTTAGGGTCTAAAATGAAAAGGTACACTTACAAGAAATTTTAAGCAAGTTAATAATTTCTTAACTGATTAATGGCGACTAATTATTATAGGAATAAGAGTTATTCTGATATAGTGATTGATTGAGAATGTCTCAATTCAGTGAAGGGATAACTGATCGCTCTTTGTTATTCTAACTCACTGAAGCATCATTGCAAAATTAGATGTCACATAGGGTAGATTAAAATTTTGTTAAATTTGATTGGTTTTAATGGGTAGTGTATATAACTAATATAAATAATTTGTATTGTTTCAACAAACTTCAATAGAACTAGCACTACAATCAACTAGAGATGTCCACGGGGTAGGACGGGACTGGGGATGCCATTCCCCATCCCCATCCCCGCTCCCCATTTCATTCTCCATCCCCGTGAAATTTCCTGCGAGGATCGGGTTCCCCGTGGGGAATTTTTTTCCATTACCTTTTTTGTTTTTGTAAAAACGAATTAATTTAAGTCACTATGTAAGCAAATTTTAATTAAATAATTAACTTTATCACTAAATTGTTTATTATGGTTAGTTTTATATGAAAATTTTGAATTTAAAGATAAATTACTCAAATTTTGACCTAAAAAAGCTAATTAGTTTTTTTTTATAAGAAATAAATAAATAAAAATCAAAATATTCACATATATAATCTAAATTTAAACATTCAATTTAAACATATTCATTATCTTTCCCAATAAATAATCAAAATTTAAATTTAAATGTAATATTTATATAATAATAATATAACATAACATTAGATAACTATACTATATAAATATGTAAAAGCTAATCGAGGCGGGGACGAGGAACGGGGCGGGGTCGAGGACGGGGACGGGGAATTTTTCCCCCACTCCCTCCCCCATTCCCCACCTAATCAGGGAATTCCCGCCCCGTTCGGGGTAGGGCCCCGTCCCCGTGGAAAAATTGGACATCTCTACAATCAACCTTCTAAGTGTTGATATATTAACTGGTGATAATTACACTAGTTGAAAAAATACAATCAATATTGTACTAATCATCGATTACCTAATATTTGTTTTGCTTGAGGAATGTCCTCAGGCCTTAGCTTAAAATGTAGCTCGAAATGTTTGTGATGCATACGAGAGATGGGTAAATGCAAATGAGAAGGCTCGAATGTACATTTTTGCCAGCTTGTCTGAAGTTTTGGCAAAGAAGCATGAGCCCATAGTCACTGCACGCGAGATTATGGATTTTTTGTGAGAGATGTTTGGACAACTGTTGCGTTGAAAATGGAGAATAAATATGCGTGCATCTTATGATATGCATTGATCTCCATGCGTCGATGATCATGCGTTGGACTAAGAAATATGCAAGATATGTTTGAGTATATGTGATGACCATGCGTTCCTACCACAAGTTTTCTTGCTCTCTAGCCAAGTATAACGAGAATGCAAGTTTCTCGAGGTAATCCAAGGTCAAACTCAGGGACTTGTAACTAAATTTTGTTTGTGAAGTAATGCATTTGAGACGTTGGATAAAATTAAAAAGCTAAAAGTTAAAGGATTATGCACTACTCCTACTCTTAACTAAACAGATTGAGCAATGGAAGTTTAACTACGAGAATTGATAGAGATGCAGCAGTCGTCAACACATAATAATGTTCATTATGTTAGGTCGCCTGAGTAATCCCAGCTCGCCACACTAACGCATCGCGCACCCCTCGATGGCTGGCTGTATGCTAATATCTTTATAATGCATGGTTGCGTCAAGCATAAGATCGTGTCTATCTCTAAGAACAATGCATACTTTGCTTTAGTGTGTCACTACTCACCCTCTTAGGCTGTTAGTTATGGCTAATCAGCTCATAGACAAGCATTGTAACAGCCCATAGACAAGCGTTGCAACAGCCTCACACCAAGTGAAGAGGATTAACTCATTATACTCGCACAACGCACACCTTTCAGTGGGTTGCTACATGCATCCTATCTCTAGACTACACTATTGAGTGTGTGATCACCTTTAATAACTAAACGATGAAAGTAAACGATCGCATAGATAAAGAAGATGAAGAAGATTGCGTTGAAGGAATTAAGATATGCATTGATTACAAAATGTCTTAATATCTTAAGTTAAAATGTAATACAATACAGGGGCAAGAGGAGAAATGGAAGGCTTGATGAAAAAAATCTCTTGCTTTTCATCTGAAATGCGTCAAGGCTGTTGGTGGCACCATGGATGGACGGTGGAGATGTCTCTCTCGAGCTCTATCTCCGTCGAAAGCTCAGGTCGTCACTCGGAATGGTTTGTAGAGTTGAAGAATCCTCAAAGAAAATCTCGCTCATGCTCTCATCTGTGATCGCAAGCATCTGCTTTAAGACAGAAGCTCAAATGCCTTGAAGTGAAGGTCCAAGGTGCTATTTATAGAGTTTAAACACCGACAACATTCATGATTACGTTATGCCTCATTGCTGCCTTTGTCGCAGTATGGGCAATGTCACATCATCTTATCTTTTTTATGCTCCCAAGGTATACGTTTGGGCTTTTTTCTTTTCAATTGCCAATGCATTCCATATACCTTGCGAGCAATCTTTTACCACGATTATCACTCTGTGGACGTAACATTCCATGCAGCGAACCAATCTTTGTGACAATCATCTCATGCGATCATCCTTGCGGCGGTATGGGACTGATGCATGCGATCAATTCCTGTAATATCTGCAATAGACACTTTGACACGGAATAATGCATGGTATAAGGTTAATGAGGATTTTTTGTGCTGATTGACGCAAGCTCACTTTTTTACATGAATTCTTAGTATTATCAACGCATATTCTGCTTATTAGCCCTCATAATTCTAAGAAAAAGACTACAATAGCTTGTATTTCTACGAGCTATCAACAACCATCCTCACAGCTCAAGCACAATGCTCTTAAGTTCATTTTTAATGCCTGTATGAAAGAGAGGACATCTGTCAGAGAACACATTCTCAACATGATGGTCCATTTTAATGTGGCTGAAATGAACAGGGTCGTCATCGATGAGGCCATTCAAGTTAGCTTTATTTTGAAAACTCTGCCATAGTTTCCTTCAGTTTCGTAGTAACGTTGTTATAAACAAGCTAGACTATACCTTGACCACCCTCTTTTATAAGCTACAAACTTATCAATCCTTGACGAAAGTCAAGGAATAGAAGGAAGAGGCAAATGCTGCCACTTCCTCCAATAAGTTCTTGAGAAGTTCGACCACTGAAACTAAGTTTTTGCCTTTTTCATCTAGCACTAAAAAAAAGAAGAATGGAGGTTAGGGGAATAAAGTTAACCCCGTTGTGGCCAAGAGAGGCAGGAAGACCAACCACAAAGGAAAATATATCCATTGCAACCAAGTGGGACACTAGAAACGGAACTGTCCCAAGTATTTGACGAAGAAAAAGAAGACGAAACAAGGAAAATATGATTAACTAGTTTTGAAAATATGTTTAGTGGAGAATCATGATTCAGCCTGGATAATTGATTCAAGGGTCACTAATCATCTTTGTTCTTCTTATCAAGGATTTATTTCCTGGCAATAGCTCAGAACTAGTGAGATGACAGTGCGGGTTGGAACAAGGCATGTCGTCTTAGTAGTTGCAATGGTTGGTATAAAACTGCAATTTCAGAAATCCTTTATTTTATTAAACAATGTTTATGTGGTTTCGAGTTTGAAAAAAAACCTAATTTCTCTAAAGGCTTGGCTTGAACAAAATTATATTATTTCTTTTCTTGTAAATAAAGTGTTTATTATAAGAATAGTATAAATATTTGTTCTGCGAACCTAGAGAGTAGTTTATATGTGCTAAGGTTGTTGGCATCAAAAGCACAGTTAAATATTGAAATGTTCATAACTACAACAACTCAATATAAAAGAAAAAAAAAATCTCCTAAAGATTATACTCATCTTTGGTATCTAAAATTAGGTCATATAAATCTCAATAGGATTGAGAGGTTAGTTAAGAGTAGACTTTTAAACGAGTTAGAAGAAAACTTTTTACCAGTATGTGAATCATGTCTTTGAAGGCAAAATGACAAAAAGACCTTCTACTGGAAAAGGTCATAGAGACAAAGAATCTTTGGAACTTGTACATTCAGATTTTGTGGTCCTATGAATGTTAAGGCAAGAGGAGGTTTCTATATTTCATCTCTTTTATAAATGATTATTCGAAATATGGGCATGTTTACCTAATGAAACATAACTCTGAAGGTCTTGACATATTCAAAGAGTACAAGGTTAAGGTTGTGAATGCATTAGGTAAAACCATTAAAACATTTCGATCAAATCGAGGTGGAGAGTATATAGATTTAAGATTCCAGGACTTTGTGATAGAACATGGAATCACATCCCAACTCTCGACACCTGGTACACCTCAACAAAATGGTGTATCAAAAAGGAGAAATAAAACCTTGTTGGACATGATTCAATTTATGATGAGTTGTTCTTAATTACCTAATTCGTTATTTTGAACAACATCCAAGAGCGTTTCTGAAATACCTTTGGCATTATGGAGAGGTCGTAAAAGTAGTTTACGACACTTCAGAATCTGAGGTTGCCCAACATATGTGCTTGAGAGAAATCCTAAGAAATTGGAGTTTTGTTCAAAATTGTGCCTATTTGTAGGCTATCCCAAGGAAACAAAGAGTGGTTACTTCTATGATCCTAAAGAGAATAAAGTATTTGTATCGACAAATGTTACTTTCTTAGAAGAGGACTACCTCACAGAGTATAAGTCTTATAGTAAAAATGTGTTGAATGAACTTTCCAATGAGGTTTTGCAATTTAATCCTAGGTGAGCATGCAACTTTTACCTTTGTTATAGATTTTAAAGTCTAGGTTATTTTATAACAATTATAAAATAAAATTATAACCATTATAACCCTAGAATCATACATCTATAATATACATTCATACTTAATGATCATGCTTTAATATAACACTTTATATTAAAAAAAATTTAACATGCATACTATATACATTATAACAATTATAACATATATCAAATACATGTACATGTTAACCTATAGTGGGATTTTAAATCTATATGGTATACTATATGCATAACAAGATTCAAAAATTAATCAAAACATACATCAACATGCATAATTAATTAAACACCCTAAAATGGATTGGTTTTGACTCTTAAATTAAGCTAAAAACTAAATTATTACAATAATAATTTTGTGTAGTACAAAAAATCACTCTCGAACCGGCCTAAAAACTCCTGAACCGGCCTAAAAAACTCCAAAAACCAGGTCAAACCAGCTCAACTGGACCGGTCCAGACCGTCTGGTCAACACTTGCTGGCGCAGTCAACGGACACTGAAGCGCGGGTTGGCTGGAGCAAGCGGAGCAAGCGAGCGTGCGGGTTACACGAAGCGGAGCGGGTGGGCACGAACCGGGTCGGTGGGTCTGGTGGCTTCTCTCAGGTCTGGGAGCAATTTCGAGTCTGTGAGCTTTTTTTTCTCCAAAGTTGAAGTTGTCCTCTTTCCCGGAACCGAGCAATTACATCATAATTTCAACTTTAATGACTCTAGCAAATTTACAGACCCTTTTCACACATTAATGCTCATAAACATGTGAGCAATTACAAATTAATACTACAAAAAAAAAAAAAAACTTAATTTAATTGCCAAAACCTAAAAACCATTTTAGTTTTCAATCTCAATTTTATCTAATAAATTGAAACCCATCACATGCAATTAAGTAAAATTAAAACATGCTCTGATACCACATGATGGAAAAATAGGCATGTGCAGCGGAAATGAGGATGAATTTTACTCTAATTGCATAAATTAAACATACAACCCTAAATTAATTAATTAGGATTTTTTTTTTTTGAAATCTTACCTTTGAAGCTCCCGAAACTCATCTATCTCTGCTCGAACACGAATCGGACAACCACTAGAGCTGACCTACTATCCTCTGGACTTAGAACCGAGTTGTAGGACCCGATGGATGAAAAACCCGAGAGAGAGAAATAGATGGAAATAGAAGAATGAATTTTAGGTTGGGTTTGGTTTTTTTTTTTCAGCCCAATTTTTTAAAAACTATTTTTTGCAAAATGTCAAAAGTTTTTAATCCAAATTCAAAAGCCTATATTTATAGAAAAGGGCCATGCAAAATTGCATGAAACAACTTCATAAAAATCCAACACCCAGAATCCACTATCTAAGTGGGCTTAATGTTTCCACTATATGCCAACACCTAGCCTACTATTTTGTTAGTGGAATTATCCAACAAAAGTTTGGATTTTCCTACTAACTTTAGTCAAAGAGAAAAATAGTCATTTGGTCAAAATCAAACTTTGACCGAAAAGTCAATATTTTGACTTTTTATGATTTTCTGTGTTGACTAGTTTTGACCTCCCGAGCATGAATTCACATTCATTTTCTCGAAATTCAAATCACATTTGAATATAAGGTTGGTCAAAGTTTGACTTTTCAAAGTCAAAAGTCAACTCTTTGACTTTTTACATCTTTGACCATTTCCATTATTTCCGAGCTTCCAAATATGAACGTATTCATATTCTTGATATTTAAATCACATTTAAATATTAAAGTTGTATCTCTAAACTGAAAAATCGACCACTATATCACATATACTTGTCAGTTTCTCTCTCTTCACCTAATTCGAACAATTCGAATTATTCTATCATATTGTTCTAAGTTTATTCCTATGAGCTAGTAGGGGAACCTAATGAACCTATAGATCATGGGCTTCAACGATCCGAGATTAGCTGGCTAAACTCTTTAGATGGAGCTAATCAACATTCGTTAACTTACAGGTCATTCCACTATAGTCCCATAGTTGCACTCCCCTCACTATACATATATTTGTGTCCATATAATATAACCATGATTAGTAAGTTAATCCTTCACAAGTTGTTCGTAATCTTGGTTGGGTCATAAAAATCGTTTTACCCCCGAGACTACATATTATTCCTTAAGTTCCACTGATCCTCTAATGAACAATTGGTTTAAGGTCCAACCTATAAACTGAACCCCTCTCGAGCAAAGTAGAGGGTGGGGCCCCTTGTTCAAGATCTGGATTCAGTACTAAAGGGAACAACCTATCTACTATCCCTATAATGGGTAGGAGTGAATTCCATCTTGCACCCTATGTTCCCAACTATCCACCTGATCTTACCCTTGAAATAGGAGGCTTATTGGGCCAACGATAATGAGCCCTAACCTATGTAGATCTAAGGATAATTCCGAGTGAACAGGAGTTTATAGTTAGCTCAGGATTAAGATTAAGTTACCTAAGTCATCAATTAATGAAATAGTCAGTTTTATACATTAAACGACATTTAGAACGTAAAAATTGACTCTTTTATGGTTCAGCCTTATCTAAACTCTTTACATAGAATACCCCCATTTTCATGTCTCCACATGAACGGTTTAGGATTACACCATTTGTATTAACTACAAAATGGGCCGCATCCATAGTGTCCTCAGAATAAGGCGCCCAATCTTATTCATATATTATAGACCATTTTGGCTATATATTTGAACTTGATTCACATTTGTGTTACTACATAAAGTTCAAACTTAAACTTAATAGCCTTGGATCCTTAGTTTATTGGATTCATGAATATAGAATTTAAATTTACTAAAGATTTTCAATAACAGCTTTATTGAACAAGAATATGATATTACAAGCTACGAGTTTTAGGACATAAAATCCAACAATAATATATTATATAATTAATTATAAATATGATTTATAATTAAAACTATATAATATGTGAGAGAAATATTTGAAAGAGATTCAAATATTATTTATATAAATAAGATTTTTATAAAATCTGTAGGTTAAAATTTAATGTGAATATGATTCACATTAAAACTATAGGTTATAAGAAAGAGTTGCATTATTATATGATTATAATGCATATTATATAGTTTGTTAATTATATAATTAATCGTATAATATATTATATTATTATTTATTTAATAATACAATTATAATTCTCCATGATAGGGGAGTTATTTTTTCAAATCGTGAGAGGAAATTATTGTAACTCCCTCTCCCTCACTCTTTTCTTATACAGTTTTTTAAGAAAACACTAGCATGATCGTTTTTTTGCTGCCTGGAAAATTAAGAAGAAGCTCTCTCACTTACAATCTCCCCTGTAAAATTTCCTCTACCAGAAACCAAGTTTAGAGCCCATACATCCAACTCTTTGTTCCAAGAGAACAAAAATGTCTCTGAATGGTAGTGTGTTCATTCCTACTGTGTACATGTTTTTGGAAAGTTTTGTTGTTCGAGTAAAGAGGTGTTATTGTCCAATACAAAGAGGATTTTTGTGAAGAAGTGAAACTTCAAGGGTTAGTCTCCTTTTCTCTAAATCTCTCAGTAGTATGCATGCTTAAGCTTTATGAATGTTTATCTTGATAATTTTTTATTATTGTTTTCTCTAAATTTCACTGTCCATCAATTGAATTTCAAATTGTACGGTGTTCAAATGCTTCCTCTATGAATTCGATTCCTTCCATTAGTATTAGAGCCATTTCATACAATTTGTTTTTCAATTTGACATAAAATTAAGAGAAACGGTGGGTTTTGTACTACATTTTGGTCGTGGATTACAAATTGGATGTTTTCAAAAATTTGGCACTTAGATTTACTGATATAATCTGATTAAAGTTGTAAAGGCTTGTTGTTTTTTGGCATTTAATTATGCTATCGAGTCTGTAAGTCCATGTCTTGAATCTTTGGCAAGAGTTGCTGGAGAAGGCAAGCAAATTTGGAGCATTTCTAGTGAAAAATCAAAGCAAAATAGTAGCTTCTGGCCTAGAGAGTCGTGGCACTCTTGCCGAAGTGCAGCGGTGCTTGGAGAATTTCGTGTAGAGTGTTGCGGCGTGAAAGAGTTAACAACATGCATGTAAAAGCAATTTCGATCTTAAGCACTCTAACTACATTAATTTAGAATTCAAGCTTGCATGTTCATATCATGAAATTAGGGTTTTAGAAATCAACAATTTGAGAACTCCAAATTGATGCAGTCCTCAGCTTAATTCAGATCATGAACATTTCGTGGACTACCGCTAGAGTCTTTCCTGCTATTCTTTGGCCTCATAACGGATTGTGGGATCCAATTTGTGAAGAAATTTAAGGGAATTTTGAGAGAGTTGATAATTTTGGTGTGTGAATGTTAAGAACAAAATTTTTCTTCAAAAATGCAAATTGCATGAGAAAAAATTATAAAGCAAACAATTCTTCTATTTAAAGAAGAATCCATGCAAAACAAAATGCACCGAAAATTGACACCAAATTAACATTAATTTAATGGGATTAAAGGTGTTAATCAAAGTGGAGAACGTTGGAACTTTCCACTATCTCCAATTTCATTCAAAATTGAAATATTAAAAATTCAATTTTGAAATGAAATTTAATTTTTAAATAAAAATAATTTCTTTTAAACTAATTTTAAATATAATTAATTAAATAATTTAATTAATCAAATTAATTTAATATCAAATATTAAATTAATAAAACACCAATCTCGAACGTGAATCCTCATTCACACGAATAGTATTTAAATCCTATTTAAATATTCTTCAACTCTCTAATTTGTTTAATTCAACAATTAAACATCAATTATATCGCATCTAATTAACGATAATTCCCTAAACTGAATTTGAATGTTTCAAATTCTCTCATCACACTGTTCTAATGTTTAGTCTCATACGAGCTAGTAGGGGAACCGAATGGACCTACAGATTATGAGCTCTAAAGATCTGAGATTAACCGGCTAAACTTTTTAACCTAACTAACCAACATTCATTAATTACCCGGACACTCTACTAATGCTCAGTAGTTGCACTATCCTCATTGTAGATATGTTTATGTCCACTTGATTTAACCATCATTAGTAAGTCGATCCTTCATAGGTTGTTCGTAATTACAACTAGGTCAAAATTATCGTTTTTACCCCTGTAATTACATCTTGTTCCTTAAGTCCCACTGATCTTCTAATGAACAATTTGTTTGTGATTCAACCAAAAAATTGAGTCCCTCTCATGCCAATGAGAGGGTGGGGCCTCTTGTTCAAGATTCAGAATTAGCACTTAAAAGAACAACCAATCTATTATCCCTAGAATCAGGTTGGAGTGAATTCCATCTTGCAAGACTATGTCCTCATCTATCTACCCGGTCTTACCCCTAAAATGGAAGGCTTATTGAGTCGACAATATCGAGCCACTCTCACCCATATATATTAAAGGATAATTCCAAATAAACAAGAGTTCATAGTTAGCTCAAGATTAAGATCGAGTTACCTAGGCCATCGAATTGAAATAGTCAGTTTTAACAGTAGACTATGTTGTAAATTAAAAGTGACTATTTCGTGGTCCGGTCTTATGCAAACCTATTGCATATGACGCCTCCACTCGCATGTCTCCACATGAACGATTTAGGATCACATCACTTGTATCAAATACAAAGTGGGTTGCATCCATAGTGTCCCAAAGTTAAGGTACCCAACCTTCTCCCTATACTTTAGACCATTTTGGCTATTACTCAAACTTGATCCAGTTTTATATCTCTACATAAAATCCAGGTATTCATACTATAGTCAGAGGTTCTTATTTTGTTAGACTCAGGGTTAAAAGGGTTCATGTTCACCTTCTTCTATTCTTAATAATGATGAATAATGATGAAGGATGATGAATGCTAATGAGAGTGAATGATTATGATGAGGAATGATAAGAATATTTAATCTATCTCTTGGTATGAAGAAGATGTTATGTGTTGGACTGATAATATGTGTGCACACCTTACTAATGCATACAAGTCTTCTCAAGCTAGATCGAAGTATAAATCTAGCCTAAGTGTCCTGGTAAGTTCTATTGGGTTTTATGCCCTAAAACTCGTAGATAGTAAATGTTATTAATTGACCGTCATCAATAAAGAGTTATAGATGTTAATTCAATAAATGTTATTGTTTGTGTCATTTGTCTATTTTTTTTTCCTTAATAATCCTAAATCCAATAAACTAACACCCAATACTTCCTTATGTGTCTTGAATGGTGATCAATGTTCAAGATACAGCCTGAAGGGTCTATAGTATAAGGATAAGTCTGGGTACCTTATCCTGGTAACACTATGGATACGACCCACTTTATATTTGATAGAAACACAATGATCTAACACATTTATATAGTTGACATGAGAGTGGGGTATATCCTATGCAATGAGTTTACATAAGACCGAATTGTGAAATAGTAACCACTAGATGTAACATTGTTAACTAGTTAGGTTCCTATTTCAATAGGATGACCTAGGCAACTTAATCTTACTCCTGAGTATATTATGAACTCCTGTTCACGAGGGATTTTCCTTTGATTTGTATGGATGATGGTAGCCAGTTCGCCGACCCAATATGCCTACCATTTTGGAGACAAGACCGAGTGGGGAGCTGAGAACATAATAATACGAGATGGAATTCACTCTTTCCCGTCTTAAGGGTAAGTAGATGAGTGATCCCTTAAGTGGTGTCTATGGGACTTGAACAAAAGGCTCTCCTCTCTAATTGGCCCAAGAGAGGTTTCTATTTATTGTTTAGACCATTAATAGGTTGTTCATTAGAGGAGCACTAGTACTTAAGGGGTCAGAGGTAACCCAAGGGTAAAACGATTATTTGACCCAGTTGGAGTTACGAACACTCGTGAAGGACTAACTTGTCATTATTGGTCTATATCCATGGACATAGAAATATATCTGTAGTGAGAAGAGTATAGTTATGGGTCTTTAATGAAGTGTGCCCACAGTTAACAAATATTGATTAACTTGGTTAATGAGTTTAGCCAATTAATCTCATATCATTGGAACTTTTGATCTACAGGTCCATCGGTCCCTTTGTTTGCTCATTAGAGGATATCTAAGAGGGATGATTTGAATTATTCAAATTAATTTAAGGAAATCATATATTGATGTGATTAATATATAATTGATTATGGATATGATCTATAATTCAAATTAAATTGAAAAGTGATATTTGAATAAGATTCAATTAATTAATTCAAGAGAATTACATTCACAAAGAATTAATTAATAGAGAGGTATTGCACATATACCTACGATGTTTATGATGATTAACTATATATATATATATAATTTGATTTAATGTATAAATAGTTATTTAATTAATGTGAAAATTAAATTAAATAAGTATTATTTAATTGTGCTAATTAATTAAATAAGTATTATTTAATTAATTAATTGTGGAAGAGGAAAATAGGAAAATGATTAGGAAAAAGGTTTGGTCTTTCTCTATATAAAGACCTCCCTATGGTCCCTTTGGGACACACTGATAGTACACAAGTATTATTGTGCAAAATTTTTTCCTAAGCCACAAAAAAAATTCTCTCTACTCCTCAAAAGCCTTTTCTCCTTTTCCTCTCCTAATAATTGAATACCACTTATCCTTCTATTGGAATCCTAGAGAATAATGAGGTTACTCTTGTGGTTATGTTCAAGATTGTTCAAGAAATCATTCGTGTTCAAGATCGTTGGAGGAATCGTTCGTTGGAACTTCGAGAGGATCATTCTTGGAACTTGGGAATCTACAAAGGTAAGAATGGTTCTAATATTTTTCCCTAAAGCATGCTATTTTACATGTTCTATTTTAATACAATGAATTTGTTTATGTAAAAATTGAATTACGGGATGCAAGGCATTCTTCACTTCTGCTGCGGGATTCGATCCCTTCAAGTCTAGGGTCGAAAGCAAGGATTCTAAAGTTGCTAATGCAAGGTTGGCCCTTGAATCTGTTGTAGATGGTTCCTAATTACTTGATAGATGATGGTAATTCTAACTACTGGTCGCATGCTAGAGGTTAAAGGAGTTCAAAGAGATAAAAATGGGTCGTGGATGAATGAATTATGTGTAGGTGGTATGCATTGATTTCCTAGTGGGAACAACAAGCCTATATGAGCCAATGATAATGAATACGGAGATGGTATAAATGTTTGCTAAATCTAAATGTATATGTGATGCGTGAAAAATATGTTCTTTAGTTTATGTTCAATATCTCTCGTTGCAATAGCCACACTTAATCCTATCTCTAGGGTACATGTGTTGGTTGCAAAGAACAGACAAAAGACATGAACAATTTTATCCCTAAAATTAACTCCACACCCTAACTTGATGCGTTCAACAATTAATTACTCTCTCAAGTGACTTAACTGTTTTTTTTTTTTACTTTAATCAAGTAGATTCAAGCATGAATTTTATGCATTCATCAAGTCAGAAAGTTCACAAGCACAAATAACTTAGGAAATAAACAAATGGAGATATGGAGAATGATCGAAAATGAGATTAAATTAAAGATATAAGTTTGATACAAATACTTAATTTAGTTAGTGGAGTGATAAATGAGAATGTAAGGAAAAATGAATAAATGAATAAGTCAAGTTGCAAAGTTCAATCTCTTGTCCTCTTTGGCTTGTTTTTAATGCTTGCTTTAGCTAACATGATGAAGGTGTTGAATGAGATGTCTCTCTCGAGCTTTTCTCCCGCAGCACCTCTTTATTAATAGTGGAAGATGGTGATCGTCCCTCATATTTCTTGCTTGCAGACAGCAGAGGTGAAAACTAACTACTTTGTTAACTGTCTACTGTCTAATTCTCTCTTGTCTAACTCTTTCTCTTGTAGGTAGCTTCTCCTTATATAGGCAATCACTTAGCCACTTGATGATGTGATTGCATTAAATTTCATACCTTGAGACAGTCGCCTGCTACTCTGCTTCAATTAGACGCCGTCAGTCAAATGTCCATGCCTGCAAGTTGATGATGTTGATGTAGTTCGTAAAAGTCGAATGTATCTTCCATGCATCGACTAGTTTGGATGCATACCCCTTGTGTTGGCCTTACCTATAACCATTAGTAGATTTTTTTCTAATTTTAGCATTACAATACGTTAGTAAAGCAGTTTTTTCATTTAAAGGATACTTTTGTATGAGTTTATCATATATGTAGAATTCATGCATTTTTCTTTTAACAAGAGTGCATTTACAATACTAATAACCCAAATTGTTCCAACTTTGAGGGATCGTATCGAGTAATTAAAGTCACTAAGGCTCAACCCAATTCAAGCCCATGGTGATTATTTGGGTCAACTTGGCCCATGTCCAACTTCAGCTCAAGCTCAATATTTGGGACTAAAGCAACTGGGTCCAAGCCCATGTAAGACTCATGGGAAGCCTCTATAAATAGAGGTTTTACCTCTTCATTTTTGGGGATTTTTTTGGAAGGATTAAAAGCTGAAGCTTTGAAACTCTGAAGATTGAAATTCAAAAGCTCTAAAGATCAAAAGGTTGATGCTTTAAAGATCTGAAGAACACAACTCCCTTAAAGATCAAAAGACATACTAAAGCTCTGAAGTTGGAGCTCCCAAGATCCTAATACTGAAGCTCCCAAGTCTTTAAGACCAAAGTTGTTAAGCTCTCAAGTGTCGAAGGTTGAAGCTTTTCAAGTTCCAAAGACTGAAGCACTCAAGTTCTGAAGAACTGAAAATTGAAACTATTAGAAGCTTCAAAGATTAGAAGATTTCAACAAACTGATTGACCATATCTTCACAACCTACAAGCTGAAGATTCAATCTCCTCAAACTCAAGGAAAAGCTCACAAGCCGATCAACAAACCAGAGGCTTATCCAACCCGATCAACAAGCCAGAGACCGATCCAAGCTAATAAAAAAGCCAGAGCCCAATCCAAGCAAATCAACAAGCCACAAGTCGATCCAAACCGATCGACACACCCAAAGACTACACCAAGCTAATCAATAACTCCAAAGGTCGATCCTCCTAATAAATCATCAAACCCAAGAAGATTAACAAACTTAAGGATTAAAGTTTACTTTTCGAGAGAAATAATCAAAGGGACTATGTATTAGAGATTGTACTCACTATATTGAAGAAATTAATACAAATACAAAGTTTAAATTTCACAAAATCAATGTCTCCAAAAATCTCGTCGAAGAATATGTATATTATTAATAGGTACCGAACTAAAAAAATGTGGAATAAGGTAACATAATTACTTTTTGGGGGAAAATATTGTTTTTTTTTAATTATAATTTAAAATATATACAAAACAATGTTTTCTAAATTAACCCGGTAAAAAAGTCAAGGCGACGTCGTTTAGATCTCTTATTCTCGCTTTCTTTACCATTTCTCCTCTCTTCTCAGTTTCACTGAGGATTTGTCTTGCTGAAGAAGAAATTTGCAGAAAACCCTTGCTTCTTCATCTTTGCACAGCAAAGATCTTGTTCTTTCTCTCGATTTGAGGTCAGATCCATCAGAACTATCAATTTTCTTCTTCCTTTTCGTTACTCCACCAAAATTTTTGTTCATTTACTTTTGTAGTTTGTGGGATTTTCATACAGTAGTCGCGAAGATGACCCAAGACGCCGAGATGAAAGAGCTTCCTGCTCCATTGTCGTCTTCTTCCTCTTCAGCTTCCCCCTCAACTCTACAGAGTAAGTAAATTTTACCCATATTTTCTCATTCTTGCTTTTCTGCATTGTTTATTTGAATGCGACTCTTTACTGGTATTTTAGGGATTGGGATATCTTTCGATATATTAGATGTTTAGTCTTTAGAGAATCATTCAATTCTTTAGAGTTCTTTGTTTTGAGATTTATTCGTGATTTCATTTGTCAAACAGATTTGAAAGAGATTGTGTCGCTCACTGAGACCGGTGCCTATGCCCGGGAGGTTCGGCGCATTGTTCGTGCCATTCGTCTAACTATGGCGTTGAGGCGGAAGTTGAAGGCTTCTGTCCTTTCTCAATTTCTGAATCTTGTTTTCCCCTCTGGGTCCGAGGTTCACACTAGGTTATCGTCATTTCTTCCAAAGGTACTTAGAAATCATTAGTTAGTTTTTTCTTTTGTTACTGAGTGGGTATGATCAGTGTAAGTTATGGTTCTTGGTGGTAGTGTTCTGAGTCTTCTAATTATTGCATAATTGCTCAGGAGGATGACTGCGAAATGGATGTTGACACCGCAACACAAGCTCCTGCCAAACACCCTTTGCCCGAGATAGAGATATTTTGCTACTTAATTGTGCTAATATTTTTGATTGATCAGAAGAAATATGACGATGTAAGCTTTTATGCAAATGAATTAGTGTTTTTCTCTTATCTCTGAATGACACTATTTAGCTTCCCCCACTGGAACTCTTTTCTACTATCTTCACTTTGTTTTCATATATTAGTACTGTCAAACTCCCATTTTATTAAATGATTTATTGTCTGCTTTCTGTGCAAGATTGAAATTGTGTCAAGTTGCATTTGAAACGCGTGAATTTATTAACTTATATTTTTCCTTTTTCTTTAAAAAAAAATGGTGTTTTTCTTATTTTGCCCTTTAACTTTTGGCTGGCTATCCTTACACTCACTGAACATTTCAGGCTAAGGTTTGTGCCTCAGCAAGCATTGCACGGCTTAAGAACCTTAATAGGAGAACAGTCGACGTTTTAGCATCCAGGCTCTACTTCTATTACTCCCTCAGCTATGAACTCACTGGTGATCTTTCTGAAATAAGGGGGTGAGTTTATCATCTAAATTGTAATAGGGTGGGGGTAGTTAATTTTTTATGCCTCTGTATGGGTCCAGTGGTTTTAATTTGGAGTATAGAAATGAGGATGAATGTGTATTTGAATAGATTTCTCTACTGTATATAGATCTTTATCTTATAACATGGGAAATGTTGATTGACAGTAACCTCCTAGCCCTGCATCGCATTGCAACCTTGCGCCGTGATGAATTGGGTCAGGTAGTTCTTCAAATCTTTTCAGTACATACCACCATGAGTTTATTATGGCACCTTATGCATGGACAACAATGTGATGTAGGAAACCCTCCTTAACCTTCTACTTCGTAATTACCTCCACTACAACCTCTATGATCAAGCAGAGAAGTTGAGGTCCAAGGCACCCCGGTTTGAAGCTCACTCAAATCAGCAGGCAAGTCTTATGTTCCTAGTTTTGTTTTAATCTTTTTCTTTATTCTAAGGAAATAAGTATCTGTGGGTTCTAAAAATTCTTTTATGATTTATCAGATCTCAGGCAGCATTGTGTTCAATGGAATGCTTGTAATAGTCTAATAGATGTAAAGGTTTACTTGAACAGAATCTGTTATAGTTTGTACAACTGTGTTATTGAGTTCTAGAAGATAGTCTAATAGATGTAACCCAACCATCATTTAAATAGTTTAGAGCTTGTATGGTATGCAATTTAAATTATGTTTTATGTTTTTAGATTCATTGAGTCAAATGGATTCAACAAATATATATTTGGCAGATTTGTTCTCGAAAACTGTTTTTGGATTCTATGTACAAAATAGTGAAAATTATGAAAACAATATTTCTGTTTTTAGTGGTCATATCTTGAATTTGAAATTTTAAAACGCATGCTTACACTAGATAAAAACAAAGTCTTTAATAATAGTATTTCATGCTATATGCTAATTTCATTTTTGTTACATTGAAATAGGCATAATTTAATATATTATAAAGCATATGATATTGTAAAATTATAATTATTCAACATTTCTAACATAAAACTTGTTTGTAAACTATTTTATAATAGTTCATATTCAACCTAATATTTTCTTGATAATGACAACTTTTTTTTATTGTTTATGCTTATAGAAAAAACTATATTTGTAGTTTTAAAATATATTATCAAATACATGTTGAACAACTGCTTAAATTGGGATACAATTTCCAAACCTGCTACCAGATATGTATGTCTGGAAACACGGAAAAAATAAGATTCAACTTTCTTCTTCATCGAATCCTTTATTTTCATGTTTATATTTTTAGATAACAAAACTCACCCTTGGGTAACTTGATGTTGAAATTGATAAAGTTGACATGATTTGCCATATGCTTATGAAGTTTTAGTATATGGCATTGTCTTCGTATGTGAAATCATAATAATCTAGGCATCATATTTTGAAAGCGATGTTTTTTTGAGGTTGACTTTCTTGCCTGCTTTAGTATTAGAACTTCAGTTATAAGCTAGAATGCAAGATATCTTATAATGATTGGTTATTACAGTTCTGTAGGTACCTGTTTTACCTTGGCAAGATCAGGACCATTCAGCTGGAGTATACAGATGCAAAGGAGTCTCTTCTACAAGCTGCTCGGAAAGCACCCATTGCAGCTCTTGGTTTTCGAGTGCAATGCAACAAATGGGCAATCATTGTTCGCTTGCTGCTAGGAGAAATCCCGGAGAGGACCGTTTTCATGCAGAAAGGCATGGAGACAGCTCTGAGGCCATACTTTGAACTTACAAATGTAATTTTTATTGGTTAATTTTGATACTTCACAGTTATTTTCTTTCATTAAATTTAAAGTTTGTGGTATCATTTCTTTTCCCTCAACAAAAATGAAGTATCTGTTTCTTACTAAAGGTGAGGTTTTGGTAGGCCCCCGGTGATGAATGTATATTGTAGGAAGAGGATGGGGGAATCAGGGAATGTTGTGGTAATGTGTGATTCTTGTTAGTGGGCCCATAGGTTAGTTGCTGATTGGTTATAGGTAGTACATACGAATGGGAAGATACATACAGCTGGAGGAATAACATATACCGGCTTAAGTATTAATTTTGGTTTTGAA
The DNA here is from genome assembly GCF_027475165.1 of Benincasa hispida. Classification (NCBI taxonomy): domain Eukaryota; kingdom Viridiplantae; phylum Streptophyta; class Magnoliopsida; order Cucurbitales; family Cucurbitaceae; genus Benincasa; species Benincasa hispida. The sequence goes on from NW_028326614.1 coordinate 39,558, forward strand.
TTTTCTATAGTTCGTCATCTAGTCAAGATAATGGCAGTGTGATTTCAGTTTATTCTGTTTTTTTTTTTAAATAACAATGCTTTTCTTTTCAGGCTGTGAGAATTGGCGACTTGGAGCTTTTCAGGACCGTTGCTGACAAGTTCTCGAGTACTTTCAGCTCAGATCGAACCAACAACTTGATCGTGAGGCTGCGACATAATGTCATTAGGACTGGGCTTCGCAACATTAGCATTTCTTATTCACGTATTTCTCTGGTCGACATTGCTAAAAAGCTTAGGTTGGACTCACCAAATCCTGTTGCTGATGCTGAGAGTATTGTCTCCAAGGCAATCCGAGATGGAGCAATTGATGCAACAGTCGATCATGCAAACGGATGGATGGTATCAAAGGAGACTGGCGATATTTACTCTACCAATGAGCCTCAGATTGCTTTCAACTCAAGGATTGCGTTTTGCCTGAATATGCATAATGATGCAGTTCGTGCCCTTCGGTTTCCACCAAATTCACACAAGGAAAAAGAAAGCGCTGAGAAAAGGAGAGAAAGGCAACAGCAGGAGCAAGAACTTGCAAAACACATAGCCGAAGAAGATGATGACGACTTTTAGCTGCTTATTTAATCTGGGGGAAATGGTACGAATCCTTGGTGCATTAATGAAATAATACAGTTTTATTTAGAATTTCTGGGGAGAAATTTTTTGATGCATTGGTTCAGATGGCCCTCACTGTTTTCTTTATAATCAATTATTTGTGTTTGTAATGCCGGCTGCAACTCTTTTCACTTATGGAATGCCCTTGAGATGTCTTATACTTACCCTTCTCAATTGTAACTTGAGCTTTGGGATTGCATCTGCAAGTAGAAAATTTGTTGAGAAATCGTCAGACAGATTTAGGAAAACTATTTTTACAAATTTTTAAAAAAGATGTTAGTTTTGTAAGGTAAAAATTTAAATGTGTTATTTTTTTTACAATTTTTCACGATTGTTCTCGTAGTTGATATAACTTTTGCTGGTTTTACTTTTACTTGCAATTAATTTCATCATTGGATTTGGTAAAAATTAAAATACGACCATATCTTGAAATCAGTGTTCTAAAATAACAGTTTTTTCTTTCCTTTAAAAAAGGAAAAAAAGAATATTAAGAGTGCATGGGGAGTGCCCTGATCAGCCTACATTCGTTATTTTTACCAACCAATTTATGCTTAAGACTGGCTCTCTTAAGTTAGTAGCCATGACGGTCTGATCCCATTTTCGTTTTTCCTTTTTTTTTTTTTTTTTTTTTTTTTACTCACCTTGAATTTAAGGTTTAAAATATCAATATTTTAATTCTAAAAACAAAAATCGATGAAAATATCAATGTTGATAAATACATTTGACAAAAAAAATCAATTAAAAAGTTTACAAGGATATTTAAATGAATAAAAAAAAATTAATTTTTAAGCAACATATTTATTATTTATATTTTATTTGTATAAGGGACCTTTTGTAGCTTATTTAAAAATGTCAATGTCGAACCTAAAAAATTGTAAAAAAATATTGATAAGGATATCGACACGACAACAAAAATTTAATTCGTCCCTTCTAAAGAAAGTTCTTATAAATAGAAAATTCTCAAAAATATTTATACTTCAACAAAAAAAAAAAATTCAAAAGTATTTTTGTACAAATATATTTTAAAAAGCCTCCTTCTAACTTCTAATTCTTTCATTTTCTCAATTTTTACCTCTACATTATAGATGAATATAGATGAAGTGATTTTCGAGATGGGACCAATGAGAAGAAATAACATAATACCCAAACGAGGCTTCAGCTGACAAAGTTTTGCATTAGTCTTTAGGCAACTTCTCAAACTAAATAAATAAAATGAAAGATCCCGATATAAAATATTATTTCTTACGGTGAAAAGTAATTTAAATATTTCTTATGGCGTTCTAGATATCATTGAGAAGAGTATTGACAAATTCATCATCAGATTATAAAATAGAGCATAGTTTTATCGAAACTAAGAGTTATAAACAAATGTCGGAACAATAAGCTCAGCCTTGTATCGATTTAAAAATACTGTTTCGAAAAGAAAATCCATCTCAACTAGCACTAATCGAGTCAAACACCTTCTAAGCTAAATACTAAAAATTCAAACCGTTTCAGTATTGGTTATTTTTCCTTAATCAATTTCAAAAACATTATTTTCGATTAAAAACTTGAGCTGAATTTGAAACACTTAAACTTGCACCCATACGAGCAATTTAACAGGTAACAGTCATTCAGAAGCATTGCAGAAATCAAATATGCAATAAGAGTAACAAAACTTCAATGACTCCAAAGTGAGGCACAAGATGGATAACTGCCAGGTTCAGTATTCATAAAGTATTAAACATAGTACTAAACGATAAAGTTGAATCCCCAAAATAACTCCGTAATCACCAAAAACTTGCTTCTAAGCCACGAGGGTGCTGGCCGTGGTGGATTCACTGTAAAAAAAACACCCACATTCAATTAGACAGTTCAGTATTGAAGGACAAAGCTTTAGACAATTTCACATCCAAACTAAGTAAACAACAAATAAGTATCAGCAAAAATATCACAAACCAACAAGTTTATATGTCATCAACATTTTGTTTAAGACCCTCAAAGGTGTCTGTCTAAATTTGAGAAGTTGGGAGATACACACACTTACAAGTTGTTTGGGCCTCATAGCCCACTTCATGTTTGGGACTCCAATTATATTATAGTTGGTGTTTGCAATTATTATAACCTACAATTAACTATCGTAGTACTATTTCAAATCAAATCCCTCTTCATTACATTGTTTACGATTTCCTACTCATCATCCTTCTCCCTCTTTGTTATCATGTTTACTATTTCCTACCTAGACTAAAATAGTCTGTACCCCAAATTAATATAACCTAGGGGACTATCCTAAGACTGATAACCACCTCTTGCTACAGTAAATATTATTTTGTAATCTCCAATTACCTACGGTCAACAATATTTCAAAACCTCCATTTTCTACAGTTTTTACTGTTTTACCTTCATCATTTTTTTATTGTTTACTATAATGTTTACTATTTTCTTCTCAAACTAAAAGAGTTTATATCTCAAACACATATCATTATAACCGAAACTAAAATAATCTACACCTAAGACACAAACTATTATAACTCAACTATAATAACCTATGACTATAATAATCAATTTCTTGCTCCAAATGCCCCCCTATAGACTTTTATAACCTACTGATTATAACCAACTCAGTGCCCCAGCCTACAGCCAAATAACTTCTTAACCACTGTTTTATCTTATTGCTGGCTTTGAGATCGCCTAACCATCCTCGGGAGTTTAGAAACATCACAAAGCTAGATTTTAGTTCATATTATGAGATAAATCTAGTTGTTGCCACGCACCTATACCTCCCCCTATGATTAAATCAATCCCCCACCATCCCCAGTTGTTGCACTAAAAAAAAGAAAGATCCAGTTGCTGTTTTGATACTGAACCGACCAGGTATTCACTGGTTATCATACTTCATACCTAATTTTTCTTTTGACCTTCTCTTTACAGAAGCTGACTGGCAATTTAGAAGCTAAAGATCAGCAGCATGTGAGAATCTGAGCTTAATCTAAGCAACATTTTCATGCAAAGTGCAGTAAATAATTCACGTTCTTCTGTGCCTCAAAATACTTACTACTTCCAAACAGGGGGAAGCTTCTTTGTCTTCTTGTAATACCGGGCCAGGCGATGGATCCTGCTCTCCACTAAAATCAACCTGAATTTGGAATCCTTGTCTTTCCTGTTCCTCTCCAAATGCTTTCTGATTGAAACAGCTTTCTTAATGAGATGGTAAAGATCCTCCGGGATTTCAGGAGCTAGACCTGAGGCGAGGAAGACAAAAATGGCCATAAAAATCACAGAATCCTTCGACTCAAGTATAAAAGAGGAAATTCAGTGAGGAAGGATAGATGGGGGGCTCACCATGAGCCTTTAATATGCGCAAAATTTTGCTTCCAGTAACACTTTTGACCTGAGCAATGCCATGAGAATCACGGAGAATAACACCAATTTGAGATGGTGTCAAACCCTTCTTGGCAAATTTGCAAATGTTTTCGGCAACCTGCAAGGTTATTAGAAAAGACATTCATTTCTACAGATGGTACAGAATTTAACCTTCTTATTGAGAATGACTAATATTTAAAATGACATTCAAGAGCAACCATCAAAATTTGGCGCTCAGATGATACTCAAAAACATGTCACCATATACTCCACTAAAATTAACTGCAATTTCAAATTTTTGTGCCAATCACATGAACCATCTTCGTGATCAAAGAATAAGAACCTAGGGCATTTTCCAGCTGAAGAACTGAAACATTATAAGAACATTGAAAACCTCAATATTAACTCATGATTAAATTAGCTGAAATCTACATTTTATCAGACATTTTCGATTCAATAGTTTTCTATTCCTGGTCAATTATAACGATCGAAGCCCAATCCAAAATAATAAATAAAAATAACAAGTTGGCGAGGAATTCTCACATCCTGAGCAGAGATCTTCAACCAACTAGGCGGCGTCCTCTTGTAAGGCAGTGCCGAAGCTGAAATACCCTTACTGCAAATGCAAAGAAGCAGAGTAAATAAAAAAGAAGAAAAACCATTTGGAAGTTGTAATAAACAGATTTTTCGATGAAGCTTAAAAGCAAGATTTCTTCATTGAAAGTAAATACGAACCCTCGACTGTGCATACGACCCATTGCGACGGCGCGTAGGGAAGAGACGGCTTGCGATACTCAGAGGTTGAACTACAACTTCGCCTTCTCCTTTGCTGAAACGAAACACTGCAAAACAATGGCGGCTATTAGGGTTTTGAGTTTCATTTGAGAAATTTGGGCTGGGCCTACGGGCCAGCCCGGTCCATAATCAATCTTTTTTATTTTTTTTTTTTTTCAAGAAAACAAAAGTTAGTTATCAAAATACCATAGGTTTCAATTATGGTTATAGAATATGAAAATTTTCATTTTTATTGTTAGAACTTTGATTTCTTTAAATATATATATTCGATAACATAAAGAGTTAAAATTGATGTGATTACTAATGTGTAAGATTCAAAAATCTTACGTGATATTATTTACAACTACATATAAAATTAAGACGAATGAATAAAGAATTTTGGTGAATCACAAATTGCCAAATCATCCATCAAATTGATGATGGATTTATAAATTATTGAATTTGGGACTAATTACAAATTGACATGTTTCTCAAATTTATATTGAAGACAAAAATTGGTAGATTCCAATAATGTTATACGTTTTCGTCAAAGATATTTGCTTGAACAAGGTAGCTCATTCTAATTGAGTTATAATATTTGGGTTCAGATTCAATTGAGACAAAAGAAAGAGGGGGATGAATTTTATAGTATGACAAAAATATACCCCATGTTGAAAAAATGACAAGAAAAATAGTTACATATAACATGCAAGTGTTATACAATAATAACATATACCAATTTTGCAAATGATCAAATATCAGAGTTTGAAGTATGATTAAACAAATCAACACAAGTCAAATAATTTCACGAACTACAATTCTTTAAAAACTTCGTGTGAACAATTATCATTGTGTTTCAATTTTTTTAATCGAGAAACAAGGATTAACTGTTAAAATAATTTATATAACTAATTTATACACATTTAGTTGCCACATCAATTTATACAATTGGCTTGTAAATGATGTAACATATGTCTTCCAAACAATACACTTTAGTTGTTGTGTCAATTTTCATCTAATTTTAATTATTAGAAAAATGTTTCGAAAGATACTTTTTGAAACATATTCTAAAGTGTAAGAGTATAAATTGAAAGTTTCAAAAGTTTAGACAAATTGAGCCTTACATTAAAATTGAAGGATGTTTTGAAATATCAATATTCGTAATTTCCAACGTTAAATTTATAAGTATTCCAGTAACATAATGATAATGATGATAATTTTTTTTACGACAATATTTGAAGTGAGAATCAATCCTCCAACTTGAAAGTATAGCATAAATTTTAAACAATTTGAACTATTTTCATGTTGACTATATTATAGAGAGAGACATGATTTTTTAAGTGAAATCATATTTAAAATTACACTTGTTTGTAAAATCGAGTTAATAATAGCTTTTAAGATTGTTTTCCTAAAGTATTATAACAAATGGAGAGGAAAAGTTTCTGCCATATCAATTAATGTGGGAAATTCCTCTTTAAGTAATACAAATTGTGAACTGAATCATAACAAAAAAAAAATGTACAGCTGGAAGATAACCAAAATAACAGTTGTGAAAAAAAAAAAAGCTAATTAACAAAATACATTTGAGTATCATAGTACACCCTCGACCATGGAGATCAAAAATTCGCATCTTGACCAAAAAATCTTGAAGAAAGGGGATGATAAAGTCTTGGTAAAAATATCTGCAAGCTGTGAGGAAGTTAATTGGTAAAAAGTTTAAAAAATCTACACAAAATTATATCTTGAATAAAGTGGCAGTCAATCTCAATATGCTTTGTTCATTTATGGAATGTAGATTTGAAGTAATGACTATCGCAGTTTGATTACACAATATATAATGCTAGAAATAAAAGAGATATCTTCAAATCAGTAAGTAAATGACTAATCCATATTAACTCATTACACTTGCTAATGCTCGTTATTCAACTTCAGCAGAGGATTTGAAACAGCAGCTTGCTGTTTAGCCTTCCATGAAACCATTGAGTTGTCTAAGAAAATACAAAAACAAGTGACAGATTGACGAGTGTCAGGAAAGGATCTCCAATTGGAATCAACAAATCTTTAGAACTAACATTATCTTGATCTTTGAGAGACTGAAATGAAAAATATTCCTCGTGGAAAATTACATCTCGAGAATTAAAAGTTGCTTTGTTGATATGTTGTATAATTTGTAGCCCTTTACCTCAAGTGGATAACCAAGAAAAAATCATGAAACAGCTTGTGGATCAAATTTAAAATGTTGAGCAACCAAGGTAGTATAATGTATTTGATACATTATAATATAAAATTTATTTTAAGAGGAAATAAATATTTGAATATAATTCAAATATTAATTATACGGATTAGATTCATATAATTTAATTTAATATAAATTTAATTTATTAAATATCGTAAATTATTGAGAGAATTTTAAAATATAAGTTATATTATATTTGATATAACCTAAACTATAAGTTATATGTTATATTAGATATAACATATAACATAATATGTATATTATATGGTAAGGTGGTTACTATTTAAATACATATTAAATAAATTAAAATTAGTTTTAATTTATATTTTTAAATTTTGAATTTAAATTAAAAGGAGAGAATTATTTTAATAACCTTCATCCTCTATTTTCTCTCTTTAATTATACGTGGGTTTGTGGTTGTTGGATATTCTTCTCTCTGCTAAAATCCAGGGAAGTGATATAATTTTGGCCATCAATCGATCTTGACCCCAAGAATCATCTGGAAAAAAAATAGTTCTCTCTCAATTTTCTCCTTCTATCTCTACTCCTAAAATTAATTTTACAGAGCTCCACACACTCTTGTGGTTCTCATCCCCTAAGGAGAATATGGAGGTCTCAATATTGGTGGTATCCAACCAAATTGAGATTTGGTGTTGCTATATTTTTTGGGTGTTCGTGACCAATCGAAAGAAATTTGTGAAGATTTTGTGTCTTCAAAGGTTAGTATCCTAAATTCCTTCTCTACTATTTTTAAGAAACATGCTGTAAAATTAAATTTTCTCATTTAGAATTCATAATTAAGTTTTTGTAATTTTAATTTTTGTGAAAATTGAAAATTGAGATTGATCCCCGCTTTCGCATCGGACCTCACAGTCCTTCAGTATTTGTACCCTCATTAAATTACATAAGAGCATGCTCATGCATCATATGTTTGATATTGCGATCAAACCTTATAGCTTTGACTAGGATAAGCCTTGTGTCCACAAGAAAATCATCAACAGTTCAATAGTTTTCCTAGTATTATATGTAGATGATTTTCTACTCATTGGGAACGATGTAGGTTTACTGACTTCAGTTAAGAACTGGCTAGCAACCCAATTCCAAATGAAATATTTGGGAGAGGCTCAGTTTATTCTTGGTATTCAGATCTTTCGGGATCCAAAGAACAAAGTCCTAGCGTTGTCTCAAGCATTATACATTAACAAGATGTTGATCAAGTACTCGATGCAAAACTTCAAAAGGAGCCTACTACCTTTTCGACATGGAGTTACATTGTCTAAAGAACAGTGTCCTAAGACACCTCAAGAGGTTGAGGAAATGAAACGGATCCTCTATGTATCTGCCGTTGGCAGTTTGATGTATGCAATGTTATATACTAGACCTGACATCTGCAATGTTATGAGGATAGTCAGTAGATATCAGTCTAATCCAGGACAGGGTCATTGGACTACCGTCAAGAACATCCTCAAATATCTTCAGAGACTAAGGGACTACATGCTTGTGTATGTATCTAAGGATTTGATTCTTACTAGATACATGGTCTCTGATTTTCAGACTGATACGGATTCTCGGAAATCCACTTCAGGATCAGTGTTCACTCTTAATGGAGGGGTTGTAGTATGCCGAAGAACTAAGCAGGTGTGCATCGCTAACTCGACTATGGAAATCAAGTATGCAGCGGCTTGTGAAGCTATTAAGGAGGCTATTTGGCTCCAGAAGTTCCTGACTGATCTGGAAGTTGTTTCAGACATGTCTAGGCCCATCAACCTTTATTGTGATAATAGTGTTGTTGTGGCAAACTCCAGGGAGCCTAGGAGTCACAAGTGCGACAAACATATAGAGCGGAAGTATCATCTCATCCACGAGAATGTGCATCGAGGGGACATGATAGTCACGAAGATAGCTTCGGAAC